>NC_043990.1:9487638-9637848 GCF_902150065.1 Myripristis murdjan
AGCTGCTGGTCGTGGCAGGAGAGGAGCTGGATGTCGACGGGCTCTGTTTCCGATATCCTGAAATTCCCAGACACTTTGGTGTATATCCTGAGCTCGGCCCCCAGCACCTCTGCTTTTTCGGAGAGGGTTGAGACGTCGAACAGATACTGCTGTCTCCTCAGAGGGGAGAGTGGGAGGTCATCTGTGGAAGGCATTAAAGCAGTGGGGTCAGATGCGCTCTCTCAAGGAGATGATGTGCATGCCATAGAAACGTGGAATTTGACAGAAAAATCCCCGCTATTGTTCAGCTTGCTGCATCAAAATCATCTGGGAGACAAACAGTGAATCATGGGAATTTAATCCTACCTGCATGCATGCACAGACACACACAGAGAGACGCGTGGGCAGACAGACAGACACGCACGCACGCACGCACGCACATACACACACACACACACAGGGATATTTGCAGTATTTAATATGATTTATTATTAGAGGCACATACCTTGTCCATTATCTACAAAACTTGCGATGGTGTTTGCAGCTTTGGACGAGCGGAAGAAGCTGGCGTTGAGTCCCAGTTTCTCTGCCGTGGAGAAAGTCTTATAAATAGAGAGCATGTAGTCGTGAGGCTCCACTAAGTCTTTAGGAGCTCCTTTGTTGTGTCTCTCGCTGGAGGCTGGCGTGTAAAACTCCTTGAAGTATTTGGACGCCTCTTGTCCATCAAGCAGCTTGGTCACCTTGCTGCTCTTGGGGCCGGACGGCAGGAAAATAGCGAGCGTGTGAAAACAGGGGGCTTCCCATGCAAACACAAGAGCCGCGTAGAGGAAAGTGAAGTGGTGGAAATCCATTCTCTGCACTTTGCTCCTGCAGTCAAGTGCGGTGGCTGAGCTGTGGCCGGGGGACCACGGGCGAAGCCGAGGCTGGACTCTGCATCCGCTCTGCAGCGAGGCGGCCGCTCTGCCGAGTGTGCACCGCTCAGGACAGGCGGTCCAAAGTTAAAAAGGGAGGCGAAAACACGCCCACCTTGTTCTGGTCTTGTTAAGCCTGACTGGTGGACGCAAATTAAGGCTGTAAAACTAATTGTTCCCCTGTCCCCCCATCACCTCGCTGCTGGGGGGCAGATGTCCGGCGTGGGAGGGCGAGAGAGCGCAGGTCAGCTTCTGCGGCTGTGCGCTCCCACCGGCAAATAACGCGCACAAAAGACAATATTAGGCGAGTTGTTCCCTTTACCAAAACTCACATTACACAGTTTTGTCTGTTTGAATAGCACCACAGATCTGACTGAGTTTGTGCCTTAAAGTACCGTGGGTCTAGTTGACCTGTTCATGGAGTCGTCCGCCCTCTAGTGAAGCACAAAAAATGCGCCCACTCGTCTGAAAGAGCCAACCTGACAAGATGCAGCCAATCAGCACCATGGATAGAGTCTACTGCTTCACTCAACCTAGAAAAAAAAAAAAATTTAATCTGATTTATAAAGTGAAACACCAGCGCACCAAACGAGTATAATTTGACTAAGAAAAATAGAATTTATTAGAAAGAGGAAGCATCAGTGAAATACAACAGCTTGCACGACATTTCCAGCCTGTTACATAATTAGAGGAGACACTGTTGCACCTGTTACACAGAGAGGTAGTCTATAATGATTGATAGAGGTCAATAGTTTAGATATAATCTGTCATTTACACATGATGAAACATGGAAAACCCCAAAGGAACAGAACAAACAATTTGGAAAACAGAAGCCATTAGTGATGTGCATATAATTTCAAGGAATTCTTCACTTTGCCGACTTGTTCATGTTGTGATACGTAGGAATCCTTCACAAAGCGCATCTTTTCAAGCATATTTTTTTTTGACACTGTCATTGTTTATGGCCCTCTGAACAGGAGGCTCAGTGCGTAGATAATCAGACACACAGCGCCCGAGGAGAGGCTGGTGCCGGAGTCGAAGATGCTGTCGGAGCTGGTGGTCTCTGAGGTGCTGGCGCTGGTGGTGGTGGTGGTGGTGCTGGTGGTGTTGATGGTGATGGTAGGGGGGGTTGTGGATGCTGTTGCTGCTGCTGATGAAGCGCCGCTGTCGGTGGTGGACGGGGTCAGAGTGGTTGGGGTGGACTTGATGGTGAAGGAGCGTGACTGGGCGCCCCACTCCTGCAGGGTGAAGGCCATGGTCAGGTTCTCACCTGCAGGGATGAGAGAGCAATTGCAAAAAAACATGGCTTAGTTTTTATTCAAACAGCATCTTGTTGTGGACACTTTGATTATTGCAATTTTTTCATTTGCTGTATTTTTTGTGTCCTGATCTTTACTGCAGCAAGTACACAGTTCTCTAAGTGTATTTTTTATTGATGTATGAAGTTACAGCCGGATAAGAAAATGTATTTTTACTTTTTGTTTATATGCATAGCATTTGGTGGATGCACAATGAGCGCATACATTCATAGCATGGGTGGCAGCCTAAGTGCAACACTCTGTGTCACTGAGGTGACTGAGGACATTTCTAACACCGAGTGTTTGACTGAGCCAGCAGCTGAGATGGAGACGTACCGCTGCTGACGATGGACAGGTCGGTGTAGTTGGCCCAGCAGCCGCTGAACAGGATGGTGGTGTTTCCCTCCAGTCCATCCAGGCTGTTTCCAGAGGAGTCCTTCAGGGTGGCCGTGACCATGAGGGACGTGACTCCCACCGACACACAGTTACCCTGCAGACAAGACCAGAGGTCAGAGTTTAGACGGGAGTCCAGACGAATGTTCAGCTCCTGGGTGTCTGCAAGATCATGTGCTGCTATTTGATCCCACAGACATGCAACAATTGAACTAACTGAACCGAATATTTCTGTGTGACATAACAAACTGCACACACAGACATAAAAAGGGTAAACTACAAAGACATTTATTAGTTACAAAGAATTTCAAAAAGGCATCTCAAGTGCTGCGGCCTCCAGTGGTGCTCACTGGGTAAGGGATGACAGTTTCTAAAAAAGAAAAAATCCAAGGCACTTTCCTATTTTTGGCACTTTTTAGTTTGTCTGAATGTGGGAAAGTAGGAAAAATAGTAGAATTTCCACTAAAAACTCTCTAAAAATCTCTTTAACCAACAGATATTTAGGCTATTGCACAGAGTTGTTTCCTTTTGATAACTAATAAAATAATTTGTTTTTCAAGGTTCCTCCATGAACATGTTTTTCACCCTCTGTGCTGCTCCTGGTAACTGTCTGGCTTGCCTCACACTTTGAAAACCCCTGTCTTTGTCGGGTGGTTATATCCAACCCTGAGAACTGGTAAATGACCCTGTGCTCTCGTTCTCTGCCCTCTGATCATCCCCGCTGCCAGCTGCTCTGAGGGTAGATGATGTTTTTAGCGATGTGTCAGTGCAGTGAGGGCCTCACCTCCTCGTCGACGGCCATGAGGCTGGGCTGCTGGTACAGAGGACCCACGTACTCCCCGGATATCGGCTCCACTATCACCAGCAGGTTGGACACACTGGACACAAAGCTCACCTCAGGCTCGTCCCTTGACACCTCTGTGGTGGCCACCTGACGTTCGGAGCAGAGAATAAATATTAAGAATGAATTGCTTAGAATGCTTTGAATCAAATTAGTCACACGCAACACTGTGTTGGTCTAACTGTACTGCTGATTGTGCTGCTTCTCCTCACATTTCTCTCGTTTACACTGAATAAATGCTACGCTCCGGTGTTGTGGGGAGCCTCACCTCGTTCCAGGCCGGGTCGGACGCCGGAGGAGGAGGAGGGACGACGCCCATGGAGGAGACGTTGAAGCCGATGGACCGACTCAGGTTGCCAGACACGGCGGCCTGACCCAGGTCGTTGGCAATGTTCTTCAAAATGGTGAAGTCTTCTTCATCTGAGAATACACAGGAAAACATGCATAGAAACACGATGAAATGTTTTTTTTCTTTGCAAATTTTGTTTTCTGTTTGTTTTATGATGAGGGGCAGGTCAGCTCTGCTTTCAGTCCCTTTTCATTCTGCACAAATAAAACTACTTTGGGGTTTTTCATTAATTTTTCATTTATTTTCACTAAATAAATATATAAATAAATGATGGCACTGAAAAAGGAGGCAGGCATGTTTCAGCCACCCATCTGCTGCTTCAGTGCTTATTATTTACTAATACTATTTGAGTCTAATCCTTTTTTAGTGGTTTGGCTGCAAAAAGTATCAAAAACAGGACGCAGCTTTTCTCTGACATTGTCCTCACTAACCGTTGGTGGTGTTTGTGGTTTGCTGCACCGGAGGCTTCTTGATCTCCACCTCCACTGACAGGCCTGTTGACCTCTTCCTGCGCCGCGCTCCGCCATCCTCCCGGACGATTTTGGTGATCCGGATCATGTTCGCGGGAACCTTGAGGAAGGTCGCCAGGTTCTGGATCAGGCTGTCGCCGAAGAACTCCTCCTCCGTCATGGCGGGCAGCTGGAAGGCGATGACAAGAACCGGGGAGGTTCGAATCTCCACCGGTGTGGATCCTCTCACCAGGACCTTCAGCATCTTGTAGTCCTGGTCAAAGTAGTTGGTGCCCAGACTGGAGTTCAGCTGGGGGACGTATTGCCCTGCAGCAAAAACAAAACAGAAAACAGTGATGTTGGTTTTTGCCGCTGTGGAAACGGTGTTAAAATGCACATTTCCTGCCTGGCTTTCATTTCTTTACCTCAGTTTTCTCCGTCACACATGAACATCCTTTGGAATCAAGGATGTTTGCTTTACTTGTTTTGGTCATGGACCTAAAGCCTGACCAAGATCCATGACTAAAACTTATTAATTAATAAAACTGAGCGAGAGGTATGTCACGTTTTAATAAGGAATTCACAGGCTGTTTAAATGCACGCAATAATGCAATTAGAGAAATTAAGCCATTTTCATTTTCAACAAAGTGACACCTATGTCAGTGTGATTACTTTTAATGCAACAAAGAGCATAATCACACAACATTATTAGAATACAGTGTTTTCACTGAGCTTGACCCGCTCAGGTTGTTTTGATTTCATTAGAATCACATCATATTTGTGCTTGTCAACACAGCTGCTGAAAATGCATCCAACCTGGGAACATCGGCTCTTTCAGGGTGTAGTCGGAGTTGTCGGCGTTCCAGTCAGCGTTTGTTGGAGCGACCAGGTTGTTGTCGACGTAAACATCCAAACGCTGGGGTTTGGAGTAGAAAACAGAGACCAGAACGCTCTGCATGGGTGAAAAACAAACCTCCATTTAATATTTGAAGAAAAGAGTGACTACCACACACTTATATCCATGCTGCTGGTGTAATAAATCACAGTTTATCGGTGCTGCAACAAAAAAATTGCAATTTTTAACTTGAAGATTTACATGGTGTTACATGTTGACCGAGTTTTATGAAGCTGAGGCTGAGGAAACCCATTAAAAACCAATGATAAAAATGGCTTTCTGTAAATATGGTTTTATTTTAAATTGCTATCAGACAGCAGCCTGGAGGGGATCATGTGTTTGGTGCATCTGTCCACAGCTAATCTTGCATACTACTGGACCTAAGGTTTTTTGTGCACAGTTATGACTGTCTGACTGAGGACCTTTTGTTGAAAAACCTGTTTTATAGCACAACCAAGTGCTAACATCTCTACTCTTCTAGTGTCTAAAGTCTGTTGTCAGTCATTAGCAGGAGTGCACAGCTCAGGGCACCGACCTCAGAGGGGTCCGCGTTGAGTATCATGAGCCGCAGTTTCTGTGGGGTGACGCTGGTGAAGAAGACGTCGAAGGCTTGGTTAGTGGCCACGATGCTGTGGAAGAGCGACACTCTCTTCTGACAGGTGTAGCCAGAACACCAGCCGTGGTCCTGTGGGCCTGCGCACAAATACACACAGCCAGACATTAAAGACACATTCGTTTTCGCTTTTACAGCACTGAAATGAAACTTTACATTGTGACGCCAGTTCAGTCAGTTCCCTGAGAGATGTAATGTTTCCCTTGTGGATGAAAGCCGTCAGTTAAATTCAGTGCACTAATAAAGGTCCACACCAATGATTTTACATGTTTAGCGTCATATCCACAAAATGTATAAACTCCACATTTCTGCTAGGAAAATTTTCTAAATATTCAATAATGATATGGTTTACAAAAACTTTTAAAACAGCTTTGCAAGGTGTTTTGAGCTAATATTACGAACATAATTAGGTCCTGATCCTGCAAAATGATGCAAGTAGCAGCTATGAACAACCACAGACATCGACTCATCATCAAAATGTTGGCTGTGGCGTTTTTGTATTGCGCTGAACGTCGTACCGTTAATGAGATCCACGAAGCCCTGTCCCAGCACGGCCACGGGGGACAGACGCCTGGTCTCTGTGTCCGAGTCCAGGCTCTCGATCACCAGCATCCTGTAGTTCAGTCCAAAGCACCTGTAGCTCTGCCAGGGAAACACGTACGTGCAGTTCTCCCTGATCACGCCTGAGGCAATCAAATCAATCACAGAGGCATTTAGGAATCAGTTTCTTCTCACGTCCTTCAAAGATCCACATACACACAACCTGTTTTCTGTCATGGACACTTTGACAGGGTTGAACAAACTGGCTGCTGCAGGGCTCAGGGCACTGTTTGTTTGCCGGACAATTTCTTTAAACGTGATCTATGGAAAGAGATTGATGCCTGAACTGGATTACATTAATCTGGATTTGTCTGACTGTATCACTGAATTCCAAAAGTTAAAAAAAAAAAAAAAAAAGTTGCAAAATTTAACATAATTAAAACTTGATCAACGTGCACATTCTCCTGAAATGGGTGGTTGTGATTTATACTGAATCACACTGATTTATTTTCAGAAAATTTAACATAATGACGTGAAACTGATTCTGATGATCATCTAACTGAACTTTTAACTATAATTTCCAAATCAGGTTTCTCAATTTAGATTGAGCTAACTGACACACACATGTGGGCAATCAGAAAAATCAGAAATACTTTATGGATCCCTGAGGGGAAACTGGGTCAGCTGAAGTTGCTCAAATTCTCAAGAGAGGAATATATTATGAAATAAGAAACTGAGCATATGTTAAAATAAATAAGCACAATGGAAACATATGTTAGAGGGCAGGTGAACAGAAAGACAGGCACCTTTGTGCGGAGCGATCTGGTCCACGGGGATGCGGCTGCCGTTGGGGAAGGTGAGCATGACTTTGGGGATGCGGTAGTCGCCCAGGCCCCTCCTGGGATCCCCTCCCCATTCAAACTCTGACTGGGGCACCACGGCGCCCACGGCACCCAGGAAGGAGCCGTCCAGGTCCTTCAGCAAGCTCTTCTTCTTGGCGTCGCAGTCCATGTCCACGCAGTCAGCTGGGTTCGCCTTACTGAAGAGCGAAAACTTTGTCAGTATCACTCCGGATTAACAAAAACAGACCTTATTACATGTCTCACACATTCACAGGTGACACTACAGGGTAAAGCTGCATCAGGCAAAATTTTTACATCAGCTCAAATAACAAAGTGGCTCTGCAATAGAAAACAGCAGCATGCCATCCTGTTATTGAGGTGTCACAGATTTGTCCTATTTACCCAAATAATTAATTTCAGGTGTCGGGTGTGTACACTTGTTTGTTCACAGGAAGAATCCGAACTTAAGAGTGAAATGCAGCAGTAAGCGAGCGCTCGGTCCAGAGAAAGGTGGACTTATTAATGCTAGTGAGTCTCATATCTTTGGTGTAAAGCATCACAGACCGGCTGGGTTGGTAAACATGACTGTGCTCTGTGCAGTTTAGCTTTATGAACCATCGATCCTCCATGACGTCTGAGTTCTGGAGTTCAAATTTTTCAAAAAAGGACGTCCATCTGCCAGTTTGTGAAGTGCAGAAAGTAACTTACAAATACTGCAGAACATAAAAATCAACTTTTCATTCTCACTGTTTTTGTAAATATTTTGGAGCTGTATGTCATTCTCATATGTTAACACTGAAATCATAAAAATGTCTTTTGTTCGTGAAAGACAGAAGTGAACTTACATTGTAATCATTACACTCGAGAGTTAAGACATTTCAAACAATTTTTGGTTTATATTTCACAGTTATATATGCTGTGTCATTGTGTACAAATTTACACAAATTCTAATCCGATGACACTGCACGCCTGAAACGTTTCCATGGTAACTGTGTGTGCTGTGCGTCGTGAAGCCGTACCTCACATCGGGCCTGTGGATGAAGACTTTGGCTCCGTCTGTGCTGTCGACGGAGGTCAGGCGAGCCACGTGCACGGGGTGCTGCAGGTCCTCGTTGATCGGGTTGGTGATGAACATCACGTTCGTCTGGCTGGAGCAGACGTTTCGGAAATTGACGAATGTCGTGTCTTGATGGGGAACATACAGGGAAAGAAGTTAGAGTCAGAGGAGTGCAACATCACACGCCTGCAAATATGTAAGTTCATCCCTGCTCTCCTGTCACAAAGGACTTTGTTTAAATAATTGCAAAAATGTAAATTACAGTGCAAGTTAATCAGATTTACTTGCTGACTTGCACCAACGTGTCCCAGCTCTCAGCTTTACTTGAACAAATTAAAATTCAGCTGGATTTTTATTTCTCTATTCAATAAAACATTCATTCATTTTTTTCAGGTTTTAACTTGTTTTTTTTTTTGTCAAATCAAACTGAATACTTGTTTTCTAAGATCAGCTGACCCTTGAAATTCTACTTTTTCTGACCGACTTTGTCTCATGTTATCTGTCGATTGAAAAGTCACAGGGACGGAGCTCACCGACGACTTTCATCAGTCCCTTGATGGCGTTGTAGTTGTTATTCAGATGGTGGACCTTTACCGGGGCGTTGTTGTGTGAGGATGCAAAGGTCGGCCAGCAGATTCCAGACCTGCCGCCTACGTCAAGACCAAGTCAGAAAGTGAGGAAAGGCTGTTTCAGAGAAGAACCATCATCTTAACATCATGAACTACACAACACACAGGAGAAAACCCAACCCTTCAGCTGATGTAAAAAACATTTCTAAGGTTATTAGGGTATTAGGAGTTATTAGTTTCCAAATGACAGCGGTGTTATATTGTAAGGGCTCGGGTAGCCGTGGAGAGGCGGTCCTGTACCGTTGGGAGGTCGGGGGGCTCGGTGGCCATCGCTGATCTGGAGGTTGAAATCCGATGTGGACAAACTGTCTGAACAGTTGAAGTTGGGGCTGCTGCCAACTATCAAGGCATTCTGGGAACAGAGGACGCATCATGAAAGTAAAAAAAAAAAAAAACACCTAAAGTACTGGGTATCAGTGATGTTTTTCCTATACAGCAGTGTGGAACCGAAAACATTCAAGGGCATGAGGAAGGTAAATATAAAACGAAGGTGGACTGATTTCAGCGGAGCCCTCTTACCTGGATGTGTGCCGTTTTATCGGCGAATGCGTGGGACAGAGAGGGAGGGGCGAAGATGAGAGGCATGATGCCCATCCCGTTGTCCACCAGGGTCACGTTGGCAACGATGACGTCGCTCACAGTCTGTGAGGAGGGAGGAACGGGACGGAGAGGGGCATGAGAAGAAGAGGAAGAGGAAAATGTACAGAAAATGATCTATATTACATGTTTTATTGTTTTATTCTCAGGAAATTGTAACATTATTAAAATAATCTGTCCCTGTGTTTAGGAGTCAGTGATATCAGGATGAGGGTTTGAACTTGAAAAGGACATAAGTAAGTTTTGACCTCGCCAGACTTTCAAAAAAAAAAAAAAAAAAAAAAAAAAAAAATCCATAAAACCAGAAAGAAAACACTAATGTGCTTATCTTGGCCTCTGGGTAAACATTCCTATTATGTATTATTCACATCATTTATTTTGGTATTTCATTCTATCTCTTTATGTGCGTGTAAATGCAAATGTATGAACATTTATCATTTATAATGCATATGTGAACAGATGTTATGTAGTGCCAAGTTAATATTTCAGTGACTTGATTTTGTTACGTATTGTCTCCTCCATATTGAAAACAAATGGGGAAAAAAAAAAAAAGATAAAACACCAAAAAGATGCCAGTTGTTCCATTAAAAAGCTTACATGTCTTGACTGTGGAGACTGCCAAAGCA
Source organism: Myripristis murdjan (assembly GCF_902150065.1). Taxonomy (NCBI): domain Eukaryota; kingdom Metazoa; phylum Chordata; class Actinopteri; order Holocentriformes; family Holocentridae; genus Myripristis; species Myripristis murdjan. Next base: position 9,497,658 of record NC_043990.1, read on the forward strand.
GCATAAGCAGCCAACAGTGAAACCCAATAAATGACAATAAATGGGAGTTAATAATCTCTCATATATCTTATAGAAGAGCTAGGCAAAGAAATAAGAGCCGTCAAAATCCATCAGGTTGAAATGGAGAGCTCATTTTGCATTAATGTGGTACATAAGGCGGTACATAAATACAGATGCACATGAGAGTCAGTTTTCACACCTGGAAGTAGATGCCGTAGTCGAAGCTCCTCCAGACGGTGAAGCCCTGGACGAGGGTGCAGCCGGGCAGCCCGTCTTTGTTCAGATACACTCCGTACAGACCGCCGTGGGCCTCGTTGTCAGCCCACCTCTCGTTCTCGTTCCAATAACCTGCTCACACACAACACACCTGTCTGAGCGACGTCTCTCGGATGAAGCGATAAAATATAACGTGGTATATATTTACGGCTCTGAGGGAAATTGGATTTTCAAGGCCAGCTCGGGAAACACAGGCGGCACACACCAAGCCGCTCAGTTTGTCTACATCACTGGATCAGATTCCTCCTCCTGCGTTACCTGGACACGGTTCACCGTCGATGCGATACGCAACTCTCTCATATCCTGCCACGATGTTGTGCTGCAACACGACGTTTGTCCCCTCGTTGACCTGCGACACAAAAATAATACTTTATTAAAAAAAAAAGTGTTAATAACTCTTGAAAATCCTGAACAGTGAAATAGGCTTTTTGAAATTTGCAGTGTGTGAAGTGATGGAAAAATGCCTGATATATTGTGTATAACAGAAACAATGAGGCAGACGTTTTTCCATGTTTTTGAGTAACTTGCCCAACTCATTCTGCTTCATCAGTGTGATTCAGTATTTATGGTTGTAACTGTTTTTGCCTTCAGTTTTTATTTTCACCTTTGAATGTGTATTGATCCGGGTTCAATTATTGTCTCATCTATACAACATAGTGAACAGCGTTTAAAAAAATAGCAGGGAAATGCTTAGACACTGCAATATGTAATCAACACTTTTGTTCTCTCGCTTTATTATTGAAGTGAATGGATCTTTGTGGACTTTCATTCTGCAAGGTTGATTGTAAATTAGAAAAGCAGGAAAATGTTCACATATTGCAAATCTAATCTATCTTTTTCAAGGCTGAAGTGGATGCACTGTCATGGAATATATTTAACTAAAATCACAAGCCATTTTATACAGAACAAAATACCCGACTGACTAAATTTAATTGACACTACGTAAACAGAGTAGGCTTGGAACTGAAACAGGTTTTAAAGTGTAATTTGTTGTTGATTTAGGAGGACGGACCTCGACGGCGGCGTTCCAGTCGAAGTTGAAGTCCTCCTCTCTGTCCTGATAGGATCCCGGCCACAAGCTCAGGGTCACCAGGTTCCTCCGCACGGCCACCTTGTTGCCCCACACCCTGATCGCTGTGAACGGTCACACATTTTGACATTTTGCATTTCAGTAACTGCTGACCATCGGTGGTGAAAATTAGTTTTGAGCCTGTTATTTATCGTGTTCCTCTCTTCCTTGGAAGTAAGGTTTGCATGGCTAGCTGTGGGAGGGCAGAACTGAAATGAGCCGGTCTACCTTCTCCAACAGTGCGGAAGATGACGTTATCATCGACGTTGAGCCCGTCCGTCCCGAAGACCCCGATGGCGGGAGAGAAGCCGTGGTGGAAAGCACAGCCCTGGACGTACGAGTCATTTCCTGAAACCTTTCAAACACAGACAGCACAGAGTTAGTTTTACCACTTTAACATGTTCAGAGACCGGGGGCCTCCTGCTCAGACAGTGAACCATCTCTCATCTGTAAATATGAGGGCAACTTGCTTGTGTAATGGCTCCACCTAGTGGCCATGTCACCACCTACTGGGTATAAATGGAAGTCAAAATGGTTTGATCCAGTAAAATATAGGAGTCAAAAAACCTTTTTGTCTTTATTAAAGCCAAACAATACATCATTTCACCTGTAATATGAAATTTACTGCATACCGTCAGTCACATCAAATCTAGAGGAAATTTAAATGTTTATGGTAAGTGGTGCAAGAGTATTCATTTAAATGGGAGGTGTGTTGACTAGTTTACTCTGCATGTACACCCTGAGTGTGTCGCTGTGTTGCTGTACCTCTCCCAGGTTGAGGAAGGCCACAGAGTAGCGGGGGTCGGTGTAGTCGGTCCAGCCCTCCTGACCGGAGCGGTAAAACTCCACGTTCCTGATCTGAGCCGTGCCTTCAGGACACAGTGACATATTATGAGTTTAACCTCATGTTGCTTGTGAATGACACGCCGTGCCCGACTCTACACTGCACACCTATGAGCTTCATATTTCTGCAAAACAGGACATTAGCAAACGGGATACAGTATATAGACTGATGAGGATAATTAGCTGAGGGAAACTGGAACAAGCAATAAGAACATAAGCGATAAAAGGAATTACAGCAATTATAATAAAAACAATCATGTGTAATAATATGTATGTCTGTAAAGTAAGCATATAAAATGTATACAATCAAACACATTGCAGATAACACATATCTAGGGAAGCACAATGAAGAAAATACATCATCATTTTCATGGATGCTGAGTTAGGAAAGAAGATGTAAATAAGAAAACAAAAAAGAAAAAAAGGGATAAAGGAGATAGAGGGTAATATAGTATGGGGGTATAAAGCGATTGTGAATGTTTGAGTTGATGTTTTATTACAAACATTAATCCAGAGATTCACAATTACACCCAATTATGCTCCTAAAGAAGAACTTTTGGATCCTGCTACTGCTTTATTCCAAACTGTGAAGCATAAAATCTAAAATCATTCTTTCCCAGATCAAATCTATTCTGGGTTCCTGCAGCATTAGACAATCCTGTGAATGAATGAATGAATGAATGAATGAATGAATGAATGAATTTGATTTACTTTTGTGTCTTGTCTTGCAACTCATCCCTTATGGAATTATAAAACCCCCAAAACACCATTCATCTACGAATCATTACAGTCACATCCTATAACGGATAGCTGCCAGGTAAACACAGTTTACACACAGAAAAAACAAACAAAAAAAGCATTTAAGCCACATTTACATCCCTGAAGCCAAAATAGATCACGTAAATGTTCCTTGTCCTCTAGATAATCGGCGACTGCAAAAACTTTGTATCCAAAGAGTCATTTAAGTCTCTCTGTGTGAGCTAACCACATCAGATCTGGGTTTTGACACCGATTAAATAACTGTAAGTGCAAATCACAAGACAAAGGACAATAAAACACGAGGTCAAACTCGTTCTGGATTTCATTCAAATCTCAGAAAAGACAGATCCGCTCTTCCTCCTTAAGCCCCTGGACTGAAGTTTGGCACATAGCCAAATTTGTGAGTACCAAATTTCCATCCCAGCAACAGTGAATGATGGACTGCACAGCATAAGGTGAGATGAGAGATGATTGGTAACGGATCTACACACCTCTGTAGTCGATTCCAGCCCAGGAGTAGGTGCCGACCAGCAGCCTGGCTCCAAACGACTCCTCCAACAGGTCTGCGTAGCTCTGACCGATGATCTTGATGTTTCTGGTCAGCAGCCCGACGTCAGCGGCCAGAGTGTAGCTCCGCGTTGTTCCCGGGACGCTGTGAGTCTCCCCTGGAGGAGCGAGAGAGAGCGCGGACCACAGGTCAGAGGGAATACGGGTCATTTTGTAATTCTGCAGGTTTTTTTGCGGTGTGCTGAGGAAGATGTTGGACTGACCGACGTGAGTGTGGATCAACGGCTGGTTCAGGGTCAGCGTGAGGGCGTTTCCTGACACAGCAGTGATCTGACGCGTCTCTGTCTCCCATGCGTTGTAACTGGTGGTGGAAATGACGATCTCATCTCCAACCTGCACACATGGAAAAAAACAAGCAGACAAACAAACAAATAATTCAATAGTATTATATAAGTAATAACACCAGACGTTGTACAGTAACATTGCATGGTATATGTAACTGTCAGGGATTAATGCTATGCAATATTTTATAGAATAATGCTACACACTACACACTGTACAACTAATGTAAGGTCATATTTGTGTATCTGTATAATGTGGAAGATGCATATAACATGTCAATATATCTTTGTGCAATTACCCAAATTTACAGTGTAAAGTATTTAAAATACTGCTATCTTGTAGTGCAATAATTTTTGATGTATAATGTTATTAACATGGTAAGGTTATATTTGGTCATACTTACAGAGCTGCATCATGTGAAAGATACATATAGAGCATACAATGTACACAGTGTACTCACATATTGCATATAGTGAATATAGCACACAGTTTGTTTTTTTATTTTCATCATTTATCATTCTTTTTCCTCTGTTCTTCTCTATTTCTTGTGAGCTGCTGAAACATACAAATTTCCCGCAATGGGCATCAATTAAGTTTTTCTTATCTTATCTTATCTTATCTTATCTTATCTTATCTTACATGCAGCTCTGTGTGTAAGCAAGATTTTAGTAAATAGTGCCACTTCATACACAGAGATTTCAACAGGTTATAGTTGATTAAGTCCGCTATAGAAGTCCATGTGTGACCCGTGTGTGTAAAATCTGCTGATGTTCATACGAGAGAAACCACCAACCTGCCAGTCGACGGGCTCCCGCAGGGTGAGTGTGTCGGAGCCTGCAGGGGCGGTGGCGGCCAGTTTGGTGTGGTAAACATCATGAGGTTGTCCATACAGCTCCAGCGTACCAAACACACCTGTTGGGAAAACAACAGACATGTGTACTGAGTGACTGTATTTCAGCATGCATCATCATATCAACACAGGAGGCTTTCTTGTGTAACTTCTTAACAACTTTTTCTTGTCGACTATAAGGAAAATACTTCTTCTCATTGCATTTGCGACAAAATACAATGAAGCTTGATAAGTTTTCTCCCCTTGATTGTATTAACACTGGAGTGTTCCCAGGTGGTGCAAAATTTCAAGCAGAAAATCTGAAAGACAGATAATGTGCTGTGGATAGAAATAAATATTACATATTAAATTTCTAAACAAAACGACATGCTATTTTCATGTGTTCATCTTGTGAAAAGTTAAGCCAATCATTATGGTGAGGTAAGTAAAACAGTTTTGGTTAACTTACGGTTAGAGTTAGGTTTCTGCAGCTAAAACCATTTGGTTTAATTAAGAAATGAAGCCGGGTCATCAGAGTTGAAGGAATATATAATCCCATCCACACCTTTACTTTCCTAATTCAGTGCCTTGCTCAAGGGTAGTAACTGAGGGTGCAGACAATGTTACTGCTTCTCTTCAACATTACACATTTTCCCATCTAGTCCTGACACATTAACCAGCAGTCTTCCTGTCTTTAGGCTCCTGTCATCGTACTAAATCAAGCCGCACAGTGGTTCCTTACCCAGGACCTTGGATCCCTGGTTGGGCCCATTCGGCAGGGGCCAGTCGGGGGTGCCATGATTTCCTCTCAGTTTAATGTGTAGTTCCCCTCTGAACGGCTCATCAGCCCAACCAGCGATCATCCTGCCGCCCTGCAACACAGCGAAAAGACATGCACCTCAATGTGTTGCAGATGTTGCAGATGATCGCTCTGCAGCAGTGAAGCTCGGGCTCCACAGACGACCAGAGCACCGACCTGGATGGAGATGTAGATGGCATCGAGCACCACGATGTTGTACGCCGGTGCGGCCCGGGCCTGTCTGCTGCTGGACGAACCATTCAAGGTGTCTGGGATCTCAAGAACCCCGATGACCGTCAGCTTATTGAGGGGAGGGGTGTCGCTGTCCAGAACCACCCATTTCCCTGCGGTTTGGTAGAGATGCAGAGTTATGAGGTTCAGTTAAAGCACAACTCTGAGATGCAAGGAAAGAGAATGACAAGGCTGGAAAAGGCACATTCAACACAATCATCAGCTTCTTTCACTTGAATCAAGGTTACGTTTATGCAGTGAACCCTCACCTGATGGGATGACCACGTCGGCGCCCTCTGCTGGAACGAGGAAGTTATTCTCCTCTGAGCTTAGCCAGAAAGAAGCGTTGGACCACAGACTGGGAGCAAAAAGAGACAGAGACACACAAGAAACATTATTTTTTAGTGCTAGAAAGGCCAAAAAGTGGTCAGCTGATGACCTTTTTCAGTTGTGGAATTAAATATTTCTGTTTTTAAAGTCTGTACAAGAGGTCTTTGATAGCCAAACTCATGCAATGAAACAGTAGCTTTAATTATATAGGCCTTTCACACTGTTAACTGAATTGTTTCCCTAATTCATGTATGTATGTATCTATACATCCATCCATTTGTCCCACTTAAAATAAACAATGCAGCTGGTGAATTTGAGTAACAGAGCTGCGGTGAGCGTACATGAAGTCGTCGGGCCGGCGGCTGGGCACGGGGGCGAGGGTGGCCGGGGGAGGGGGCGGCGGCGGGATGCAGTTAGGGAAGAAGCAGCGGTAGACCTGGAAGTTCACCGCAACGTCGACCATGGAGCGGTCGACACTTGCGCGACGCCGGCGCTCGTTGGTCTTCCCGGACACTGAAGGAGCACAACAATTAATGTCAAGTGAATGAAGGCGCTCAAATTATTGAACTCTTAATGTCTCTTTAATGAGATCGCCGTGGGGAAAGTGAGGACAGTGATGGAGTGGCACATGAAAAATGGATAGACTATGACCTCATGTCGTAGATCCTCATGAATCAAACAACAAAACACATATAATACATATCATACAAACACAAAGTAATTATGTTTTCAGGAAAGCAGTAATTTATGCTTTTTCTCTTCTTAGGCTCCATCCAAACTAAACAGACTCCTGCTAAATACCACTTACTGTGATGCATACGTGGAATGGATTTGTAAACTCTACTGTGTGTCAGATGTAAAATTCAAAGACTTTTCATTGACCTTCTATGATCAAAATCAAGAATTTCCATGACCAACATAAAACGTCATATGACATTGTTGTAAACCTCGAACGCTCTGATGAAGGCTCTGTGCCAAAAAGCACACGTGTTTTTCTAATGTGACGTGAACAAAATAAACAGGTGAAATGTGTGTACTTTGTCCTCTTTGACTTGACAATTTGAGATGCGCTGTCCTGTCACATTTTTTAAAATATGTCTACTGGATTTTGGGTTTAGCATTCAACTGAGACTCAACTGAGAATTCAACTTTCTCTTCCAACACAATCATATGACAACACCCTTCAGATTTCAGAGGTCATATCAAAATGCATTATTCTGTTTTATCACATGAAAAAGTGCAAAATAAACATTACTTTTGATAAGAAACCAGTGAACTGATTTTTGTAGATTGTGGCTGATCAGTTCCAGGACTTGTGCGAGCCCGATAACAATCAGAATATCCACATTAAAGTCCGTTTGTGTCTCACCCAGGTAGTAGAGGTTGTTGGAGCTGTTGTCGAAGTGCCAGTCTCCGTTCTGGTTGCTGCTGTACGTTAGCGGAGCCGCGGAGCCGTTCCTCATGTCCACGATGCGGAACCTGTCCGGACTCTGGGTGAGGTTGTGGTTGATGATCACGTACTGATCGGGCTGGAAAGGACAAAGAACGAGCAAAAACCCTCAGGAGGTGTCAGGAGGAGAAGAGCTGTAGCCTGCACTGCAAAAACTCAAAATCTTACCAAGAAAATGTGTCTTATTTCAAAATATCTCACTACACTTAAAATAAGACATGATCACCTAAGAAATAACTTGTTTTTAGAGAATTTTCACTTGTTTCAAGGGAATTTTCACTTGTTCCAATGGGAAATTTTTCCAATGAAACAAGTGAAAATTGTCTAAAAACAAGTTACTTCTGAGGTGATCATGTCTTATTTTAAGTGTAATGAGATATTTTACTCTAGAAATAAGACATTTTGACTTGAAATAAGACAAATATACTTAGTAAGATTTTGAGTTTTTGCAGTGTGTGCTTTGAAATCTGGACTGAAATTTGAAAGAAAGCTCTTGCATGTCAGAATGGTAAGGTTTAATGCACATGCTCTGACTGTAAGATTCAGTTCACAGTGACACAGGTCTGATCTGATTACCCTGAAATTTATTTGGTAAAGTCATACAAAATCTAAACAAGAAAGCGTCTTGGAAATGTCGTACCTTGAAGCCGTAGAACTTTGCAGAGTACGTGATGTTCGTAATTTGGTCCGCATCTTTGAAGTACCAGTTGTAAGTCTGAGTGGAAGGCAACAAGGCCATCCAGCCAAACTTATGGGTCATTCTCTTCTTCAGGAAGGGAACCACACTGGTGCCTGGAACAGTGACAGGTTTTTTTTTTTTTTTTTTAAACAATGCTTTTGAAGGAACACTTCACCCAAAGCAGATATTTGCCCACTAAGCTCTAGAGCAACCTATCCATCCAGATACTGCAGTGTCAGTGTGATTTGGTGAGGTTTCCAGGAAAACACAACAAACTGTGTCCAAATATAAATTAGAGGTGGCTAGATACAGTTTACTGATGATCTTTAGCAGAAATAGTTCCTAAAAAGGCTCTAGCTCCCGAGGTTGTGGATTATCTGTACCAGTAGCTTTGGAAAGAGCTGATGTTGTTGATTTACCCATCTAGCCTCGCTGTTATTGGGGAGCCAACAGACAGAGAAGATTGTAGCAGAGAGGAAACATCACCAAATCGCACAATTTGCAATAAGGGTAAGTCGTAAAATGTGTTTTTGCATTTTTTTTGGGGGGGTGAACTCTTCCTTTTACCAGCACAATACAGACATTTCAGGACACTGTCAGAACTTCTGTGTTTTTAATACCATGTGAGTTGGTCAAGATGACATCCTTGGCCTTCAGGGAGGAGGGTGAGGGATTGTTGAACGACAGGCGGTGGAAGTTGACGGTGTTGTCACACACGGCGCCGGGGAAGCCCACGCTCCACTCGGCGCTCTGCGAGCAGTGTGCGGGGTCCAGCAGGGGGCTCATCGGCACCACCTTGTAGTCCACGTTTCCTGTGGAGCAGAGCAGTGATGGTTACACCCTCTTAAGTGTAACAGCACAAATGAAGATTATCCTAAGAAATCCACTGTTATAAACCTCTATGTTATACATTCATACTCTATGTTATTATTATTTCCTTCAGACTTGAACCCAGATTTTTTTCAGGAGAATTAAACATCAGTTATTGCTATTTGTTTGCTTATTGGTTTGATATTGTACCTCTGTCAGTGAAAATGGACTAGCATGCTATTTAGTGTAACTCACTGCTAGTCAACAAATGGGTCAGCATAAAGCTTAGAAAATGAATGTAACATTAAATGTGTATGGTATAAGGTCACTGTTAATCAGCTGGACAGTACCTGAGGCAGTTCATTATGAGTTTGCGGCATTCTTATCATTATCATGACTTTCATCATATATAACATTACATTCTATTTCCCTGATTTATATCTTTTTACCCCCTGGCTATTAATCTACCCGAGATGAGCCACTTTGAATTACATTCATTTTACAAACTGAGGTGCATAACTAAGGATTGACAGAGTTTGGGAGATTAACAAGAAATCGTTGTCACTGATGAGGCTAACTAAATAGATAATGACGGATTTGAGATTAATATACACTGTCAAAAATCTCCCTCTATAACAAGACATGAGTCTCATATTCAGTGTTAAAAAATGTTGCTTTTCTTAAAACAAGAGAATCGGATGAGAAAATCCCAAAGCTAGCCAACCTTTTCCAGAGGTTCCTTGAGATAAGTGTCATTTTCTTCTGCCTTGTTTCAACATATTTTTACTGATTCCCACAGAAATTCCTGAAACAAGTGAAACTGCTTTGGAAACAAGTGGGATTATCTCATCCTATGGGCAGATTTTTCACTTGTTTGAAGAAAAACAATTTTTTTAAGACTGAATATGATTTGTTAAGATGGTGATTTTTGGCAGTGTGACTAAAAATGACAAATGTGAGTAATTAGAAACTGATATGACCGATCACCTGTGAGGGAACCATCAGTGTCGACCAGCTGCACCTCGTGCTCCCACCTGAATCCTGCCTTGTTGGGGGAGTTAAAGTACTGGACCCCACTAAACCTGACGGCCCAGCCCCCACAGTCATGCACACACGTCCCGTCAATGCTGGTCACCCCGATGGCTGTGCAGGAACCGCGGTCAAAGTTGATGAACTTGGTGTTGAGGACGCTCATGCCATCGTCAAACGGCGTGATGACACCTCGGTGTGAGCAGTAGTCGTCCCCGAGGCCCAGCTCGTCCACGTGGCCCACGATGGTGCTGTTGGACACGGTCGCCCCTCCGTCCTCTCCGAAGCCGCTCACTGCCCACTGCATGATGCGCTTGGCCTCGATGCCGGCTTTCTCGTTGTTGACCATGACGAAGCCGCTGAACTGCACGGCACCCACGTTCACCCACTCGGCGCCCTTCTCGCAGTTCCAGGTGGTGAGGGTGCGGAACACGGCGGGCTCCGGGGTGCGGGAGCGGCAGCCGCCGTTCTTCATGGGGAAGAAGTCTTGGAAGATCCAGAGGCCGAACCAGCCCTGGGAGTGGACGGTGTTGTTGGTGAACTCACCCAGGGGAACCTTCTTCTGGCAGATGTTTGGATCATAGGACGGGCCGTCAGGGTGCTCGTGCATGCGGTACCAGAAGCCGAAGTGGGTGCCTCCAGCGGCGGCATTGTGCCGGACGATGTTGTTGGGGTTGGTGACCCAGTAGGCGGCGGGAGTGACATCATCGTTCAGGAGGCTGGTGCTCTGTTTGACAAAGACGGCCAGGTTGTACTGCAGGATGTTCCCCGTCTCAATGCCGTCCTCGATGAAGAAGGCCCCGCCCATGATGTCGTAGATGACGTTGTGCTCCACCAGCAGGTTGTGCGTGTTGTGGATGGTCACGGCTCTGTTGAAGGTCTGGTGGATGGCACAGCCTCTCACGTACGACTGGTAGTTGATGTCCCCCATCAGATGCCAGTGGATGGGATAGCGCCCGAGCCTGAATGCTTGTCCTGCATGGAAAAGCTGTGAGATAAAAGCATGCATGAGGGGAATTTTACATGAGTGACTAAATAAACACAGAAGGAGCAAAGATTCCCATGCTATAAGAGTGACAAGAAGGTTATAAAAACATTTCAACTCAAAAGGATCAAGAAAAGTTGTCAAGAAAGTAATCCATGGAACCCCCCTGGGGTCACATGATGGAAAAAATAAAACTCATGCAAATATATCCTGGGCAATATATCCAATTCAATATGAAGTCTCCGTTCATATTGAATTGTCAGTCTGCGCCCCCAGATTTACTGATCAGTATCCTCTGTGCATAAAAAGCATGGACTGCTAATCTGAAAGTAAAGTATACAAATCTTAGAACATTGATTCATAATCTCAGTGTGTAGTCAAGTGTGCAATTTATAAATTTGACTCTATAGATTGATAACTTGAAGGTATGTCTTATGAATCTGTTTGTAGAGATTTATAAAATGAAGAATCATTTGTACAATCATTTATATGTTTTCTACCATGCGACTCCAGGGGCATTTCATAGTGATCTGATCAGTTGAATCAGCTGTAAATATAAAGTGAGAACAAGGCTGATAAGTACCGGTCAGACAGATTTAGCAGAGGAGGGTTTTCTCTGCCTGTAAAATTAATTTTACCTCAACGTATTCCAGTCTTCCAATGGCCAGATTCTCGTTTGGCCTCGGTGCGTGGAACATGATGCAGCCTCCAAACTGATCGCTGCCGGTCTCCTCGCCAAACCTTCCCTGGAAGCAGGTCTGGGTGGCAAATTCACCTGAAACACGCAGGACAGTTAAAATGACACTGTTGTTATATGGCACTGAACCTGTTAAAAGCTCAAAATGTGCAGATATGTTTTCTGGCAGGTGGCGGGTGCTGTTGTTGACTCACAGTAAATGCAGCTGTATCAGAAATTATTAGATTGCCAACATTGCAATCAACTAACGAATTGTGTGAGGTGCAAATAGTGGAAATAAAGTCACAACTACAGAAAAAGAAAGCAAATATAAAAGATATTCCTGTGTCCTTAGAGTATTTCTGCATTATAAAGAAAAATGTATTTTGCTGACAGATACAATATATTTTTTATATAATGTTCTGTGCTCTTTTCTTTGACTTATTTTCTTAACAATTAGTGTAGCATTTGCTCAGATATTAGCTGTAAATATGACTCATCATGCAGTACCCGTGTTGAAGCCGTCGGGGCAGGCCTCGATCGTGTCGTTCCATTCCTGGTGCTGGGAGCCTCGGACCACGATGTTCCTGGTGAGGAGGCCCACCTCGGCTCGGCCCTCGAACACTGTGCCGTCGGGCAGCGTGACCGACACCCCGAGGTGGGTGTACTCGAGCGGCTCGGTCAGGGTGAGAGTCTTGCCATCGTCCGACACGGAGGCGATCCTCCTCACCTCGTTCTCTCTCTGACTGTGCCTGGAAAATAAATGTGAAATAAACACGACCAGCGTAAGTTCTCCCTCTGGCTTAAGATCAAAACCTGCTGGGAGATGCTACTGGTGGAACCCAAAATGTCATCTTTTCTATTCCAAATTTTAAAAATCAAGCACATGAGATATTAATCTAAAATGGTGAGAAGCTGCTGGTGAGTGGGGATGTAATCATGCGCTCTTTAGTGCTGCAGGAGTTTAATCTTTATACTTTACGGCAGGCAGATGTGCAGGAAATTCAGTTGTTTTGTCAGGGTGTTTTTCTGGGCTGCAATGGATCACTTCCCAAAACACTACCAGGAATATTTTCTATTCCTTCCTGGGATTTGATTACCCAACTAATCCTTACATCTCCTCTTCGGGCTGTTTTCCACCTTAAACACTCTGAAACATCTTCTGTTACACTGCAGCCTGAGGGTGTTTGTGTGTGCTTGTGCTTTGTGTATGTGCAGGTAAATGGGTGTCTGCATATCTGCATGTATACATGTGCTCAAGTATAATAGCTGTGTTTCAAATGGTATTTTCCTCAAACTTGAGTTTTGAAGATGCATCAGTTCAAGTCTCCGCCGTACCTGTGGCCGGTGGAGGCGATGACGATCTCGTCTCCGGCCTTCCACGTCACCTCCTTCATCAGAGTCAGTGTGACGGAGCCGTTGGTGGCCGTTTGTGCCAAGTGGGTCCAGGGAACAGGAACTGGAATACCTGGAGAAACAGGTTCACAACAATGACTGACACCTGAGGGGGCCTGGTGGGGCTCGCTACTAATAGCATCTCTGCAGGACACAGGCCTCACATTACTCTGCTATGGTGCCATTCTGTGACATAATGACAAGTGATCAGTTTGAGAACACGAGGTTGCTATCCATTTCAATTCTCTGGTGCCCGTTTCATGGTAAAGATGACATCTTTCAGTCTGCAGGAGATTAGATCATTATACTGTAAGCTCTCATACTTTCAAAGCTTCATATTTTTATTTCTTTAGCTGTGAAAAGGTGCAGTTAATATGAGGAAAAAGCTGCAGACTGTTTGATTTATTTTCAAGGTCTCCTCACTCACATGGAACGAACAGTTCAGAAAGTTTGTACAAGGTCAAAAGGTTTTCAGTCATGTGAATTTCAGAAACATACATGTTTATATCCTGTTATATCATCATGAATGTGTAGCATCTGAATTATTATGATTTTGAAAGTGGCTGTGCTGATTTAGGTGATTATTTTCATCAACATTCAATAGTAACTGAGGAAATAAGTGTCAAGTATCTACATTTAGAATCACATTTTTCATCTTTTTCATCGCAAAATGTCAAATTTAATGCACTTGGCTAAGTGATGGAAAATTTCCCTCAGGGTTTGTGTGTGTATGCATGTAAGTGTGTGTGTGTGTGTGTGTGTGTGTGTGTGTTTCCATACCATGCAGGTCCAGCACCCCCTCTCTGACGGCCAGAGTCTTGGTTCCATACACAGGAAGCTCCGGAGATCGCAGGTTTCCATGAAGAGTGATGATAGCCTTGTGCTGGAACGGCGCCCCCTCCTGGCCGATCTGGAGCCGTCCTCCATCTGTGATCAGGATGTTTTCTGCCTGGAGCTCAATGTCCGCTTCATCAAACACCAGTGTGCCTCCTGACAAAACAAACCAGCTGGTTACAAACTGAATTATGACTCTGTGTATTAAGAGCCTTATGTTCTGTCTTCCTTCAATTTCATTTTACAAAAACTACATCAATCCATCCAGATCCCCCCTCCAGTCTAAAGGGCATCATTTTTCTAGGATGTCTACATTTATGATTACTGTCATCTGACTCCATTCAAATGGACAAACTTATTTGATTGGATGTCTATAAGCCAATCACAGTGTTTCACATCATCTAAAGTGGAGCCACACCTCCTTTTTCAGCAATCATCTGAGGCACATTTTAAACTGTTAATTATATTGTTAAAATATATAATTTGTGTTTAAACTGTGTTTCACCTAAACATGAGATGTTATATTACTTATACATGTCAAAATACACTATATTACCAAAAGTATTCGCTCACCCATTCAAATGATCAGAATCAGGTGTCCTAATCACTTGGCCTGGCCACAGGTGTATAAAATCAAGCACTCAGGCATGCAGACTGTGAAACAAGACATTTGTGAAAGAATGGGCCGCTCTCAGGAGCTCAGTGAATTCCAGCGTGGAACTGTCATAGGATGCCACCTGTGCAACAAATCCAGTCGTGAAATTTCCTCGCTCCTAAATATTCCACAGTCAACTGTCAGCTCTATTATAACAAAATGGAAGCGTTTGGGAACAACAGCAACTCAGCCACGAAGTGGTAGGCCACGTAAAGTGACGGAGAGGGGTCAGCGGATGCTGAAGCGCATAGTGCAAAGAGGTCGCCGACTTTCTGCACAGTCAATTGCTACAGAGCTACAAACTTCATGTGACCTTCAGATTAGCCCAAGTACAGTACGCAGAGAGCTTCATGGAATGGGTTTCCATGGCCGAGCAGCTGCAGCCAAGCCACACATCACCAAGTGCAATGCAAAGCGTCGGATGCAATGGTGTAAAGCACGCCGCCACTGGCCTCTAGAGCAGTGGAGACGCGTTCTCTGGAGTGATGAATCACGCTTTTCCATCTGGCAATCTGATGGACGAGTCTGGGTTTGGAGGTTGCCAGGAGAACGGTACATTTCAGACTGCATTGTGCCGACTGTGAAATTTGGTGGAGGAGGAATTATGGTGTGGGGTTGTTTTTCAGGAGCTGGGCTTGGCCCCTTAGTTCCAGTGAAAGGAACTTTGAATGCTTCAGGATACCAAAACATTTTGGACAATTCCATGCTCCCAACCTTGTGGGAACAGTTTGGAGCGGGCCCCTTCCTCTTCCAACATGACTGTGCACCAGTGCACAAAGCAAGGTCCATAAAGACATGGATGACAGAGTCTGGTGTGGATGAACTTGACTGGCCTGCACAGAGTCCTGACCTGAACCCGATAGAACACCTTTGGGATGAATTAGAGCGGAGACTGAGAGCCAGGCCTTCTCGACCAACATCAGTGTGTGACCTCACCAATGCGCTTTTGGAAGAATGGTCAAAAATTCCTATAAACACTCTCCTCAACCTTGTGGACAGTCTTCCCAGAAGAGTTGAAGCTGTAATAGCTGCAAAAGGTGGACCGACATCATATTGAACTCTATGGGTTAGGAATGGGATGGCACTTCAGTTCATAGTATGAGTAAAGGCAGGTGAGCGAATACTTTTGGTAATATAGTGTATCATGTGAAAGATTTGTAGCTTTTACTGAGGATTTTTTTTTTTCAAAACATCCTCTCATTGGAATGGAAGAGGGATCCAAATGTTGGAGGGAAAACAGAGAAATGAATCAGGGAAATCATGTTTTGATTTATTTTTACTGTTTTGATTTGATTTGCTGATGATACAGTCAGCTTATAATGCCTCTGGTTATGTATTAAACTGTGAACACAATGGTTTCTGGAGATACTCCAAAAATTGGATTATTTTTAAATCGATAATTTTGTTAAAATAATACAAAATATATATGCAACATTAAACTTGTGTTTTTTGTTGAAAAAAGTCTCTTAAGACTATTTATTGTCATTTTTAATATAAGGTGTTTTCTCACGTTCAGATTCTTTGTCCAATGGCATTGCCAGAAAAAATAACATATAATATCACTGTTATTTTTATTATTTGTTATCAACAAATATTATTATATTATATATTATTGAAGACTGAGGATGCATTATATTATCACATGATATTTTGACATGTATAAGTTTTTTTTTGCCTTTTTTCCTTTCCTTTTGTTGTTGCCTTGTCTCAGATTTTTCCTTAGCTCTTCATATTTTCCTTTTTTGACAATGCTCATGTACTGTGCTTCTATCTTAGTTTAAATGTTGTATTAGTTTAAATGTTTTTATGCACTGTAAGCACTTTGTTTGATATAAAGCGCTACAAATAAAATGTATTATTATTATTATTATTATTATTATTATTCTGAACTCACTCACATGGAATGAACAGTTCAAAAAGTTTCTTATTCATTTGAATTTCAGAAACATACATGTTTATATCCTGTTGTATCATCATAAATGTGTAGCCTCTGAATTGTTATGATTTTGAAAGTAACTGTGTTGAGGTAGGTGATTATTTTAATCCTGTTGTATCATCATAAATGTGTAGCCTCTGAATAAAATGTGTAGCCTCTGAATTGTTATGATTTTGAAAGTAACTGTGTTGAGGTAGGTGATTATTTTAAAATGTATTATTATTATTATTATTATTATTATTATTATTCTGAACGGGTTAATGTCACGCAGACACATTTCTGTTCTGTTATTCCTCTTAAACAGTTGCAGTGATTTTCAGCCTGTGAACAGTAAACCCTGGTTAGTGGCTTTGAGAAATCCTTTTCAAACCTTGAATGAGGAGCATCTTGAGCACCGGGGTGCTGGTGTCCAGCAGGATCGTCTGGTCTTTAGCGATGACAGCAAATGTGCCTCTCTCAGGTGGAGACAGGCCGCCCCACGTGTACCTGGACGACCACACGTCGATGTAGAAGAAGTCGGCGTCGTCCTGAGGAAAGACGCACAGAACAGAAAAAACTCTTACAATAAATGAAACTGGTGCAGATTACTGTATCGTCAAATAATCAGCTCTGAGCCTGCTTTTTGTTTCTTGGCTTTTTTTTTTTTATTTTGTTTTATTGTTTTGCTTTATATTTTATTTTATTTTATGCATTTTCTACCTTTAAAATATTTTAATTTCAACCAGCATTAAAAATTTTGTTTGTTAAGGCTTGCTTTGTGTTGCTATGTGGATGTAGTGTTTGTTTTGAACCTTGATCAAGTGATGTCTCTGCTTTAAAAAAAAAAAAAAAACTGACTTGACTTGAAAGGTCACATATATTTGGAGAGACTGTAGTCAAAACATTCGGGTGAAGGAGGGGGGCTTGATTTCCATTAATGTGATTGATCTCTACAGGGATTTTTTTTTTTCTCGAGCCTCCTCCAAGGACATGAAAGGGCAGTGTGAGCTGTAAACAAGCGCCTGTGAAGCTGTGTGTGTGTGTGTGTCCGTGTTAATAAGGTTAATTACTGAAATGAGGGCTTGAATATCTAAAAATCGGCATCCACAGTGTGAGCCTGAGGTATTTTCATGTCTCTGTCCTCTCTCACCATCTTGGCGATGCCTCGGTCACCGATGCTGACCCGGACTTTGGTCTCCTGGGACTTGGGCTGGGCGTTTGTCACGCAGATGATGTGTGTGTTGTTGGTCGACTGGACGTCGCAGACGGATCCTGCGATGGTGACGCTGACCTCAGAGCTGTCGGTGCTGCAAGGAGAGAAGGAGGACACAAAATGAGATTCAGTGTTCAACTGATGCCAAGAATTATGGTGTTGAACAGACAGAGTCGTTGTTAGGCAACGGAAATCTAATCGAGAAAATACAGCCTGTTGTGGTATATAAATTTCTGAAACTATGCTGTTCACATTATAAGATAGAGTCTACATTCTGTCTTAATTAAATATGATACTTACTGTATTTTTTGAATATGTATGTCATAAGGAGATGGTTGTTAAAACATGATGTGTATCATCATTCCACAAGCCAAATGTTTAAGTTTAAAGAAGAAAAAAGAGAGTGACTGAGTGGTGCACATGCATTTTGACTGCAAATCATCGCCTGTCAAAAGTAAGAACAGGCCTCAGCATCACACACAATGAAAACAAAGTCGGCCCCTTGGAAAAAAAAAACAAAAAAAAACAATTGTGTTGTGTAAGTTGAGCATTTAATTCTTAACCATTGGAGCATAATCTGGGTGTGGCGCTCCATTGTGCCATTTGCACAGCATGTTATCACGGCAGAGCCTCTTCCTGCTCAGTACCTGAAACCGGAGCCGCTGATGGTGAGCCTCGTGCCTCCAGCTGTTCCTCCTCGCCGAGGAGAAACCTCCGAGATCAGCGGGGTGAGCTGAGATTTGTACGTGAAGCCATCTGATACGTTCACGGCTTCCAGCTGGTTAACGACAGCGACCACACAGCTCACCTCTGACTCAGAGCCTGTGGGTAGACAGGTATTCAGACACACACACACACACACACACAGACACATATGTAAGAATGAGGGGAATAACGAGGACGCGTGCATGCAAACAGCGTACGATGTGTCGTCGCCTGTGACGGGTTTTTGTCTTATCTGACACGTCTGTCATTTTCTGCTCTGAGAACATTCCTCACAGAAAAGTTCAACCTCCATAACTGCAGTTCAAGTTCAGCTAAAAAACATCCGGATGAGCTCCACACATAATGAAGCGGCGTCTAAAGGTCAAAAATAAACCCGCAGGAATGCATTCTTTCCAAACGATGTGCAAAAGCCAGCGCCGTACAAAACTGAGACACGGCATGTCACAAGAAGGGCAGGGAGGCTTTTTTTTTTTTTTTTCTAGAAGATGAACAAACTCTTTTACTGTTTGGCTGGTAAACATCTTCCCTCTGAAACATAAACATGTCACCAAATTCCTTTTATTTATTCATTTTTATTTATTTATTTTTTTTGGCCTATAAATGCATTTTTCTCCTCAGAAGGCACAAACTAATGTATGTATGTAAAAAAGCTTAAAAATACAATGAGCTTGCCACAATGCAAAACTAAGAGAGGGTCAAAGAAAAGCAAGCAAGTAAACAAACAAACAAAAAAATGAACAAAAAAAAACAACAACAACAACCAACAATCTGTAGGAAAGTGTGGAAAACATATTTAAAAACATATTTGAAAAAAATCTAAACTATGAAAAACATAAAATATTGAAAATATGTTTAAAAATCACTTCTAAAAACTCCATCTTCATAGGGAAAAAGCAATTAAAAAAAAATTTTCATGAGAAAAAAGGGGCATTTCATTGAGGTTTCAGATGCTTAAAATTGGGGGGAAAATGATTTCTCTCCTGCTGCATATTCCTGTTGATTGCTGTCAGATGAAGGTCAAAACACGACGATCTCAATATTCTTTATTTAATAATAAGTTAGTGATAAATCCTGTCATGCTCACCGTTGTTGAACGGAGACTGGCAGTAGAGTCGGGTCGATGTCGACGCCTCTCTGTCGACCTCACACTCCTCCCCGCAGATGAGCACGGTGGAGTTACGAGGGTCGAACCCAGAGCCTTCGACCGCCAGCAGAGCACCGCCACCAAAACTGCCTGCATCATGGAGGAGAGATACAGCACCCATTAAAAACTCTTTAAAACATAATATGAAGCTTTAATTACCCCTGTCTCTGAAATGAGTCAGTGCAGCAGCAAAGAATGGAAAATAAGCATTATTTATTTAAACATACAAACAAAATAATATGCAGGTTTTACAGGCTGTTTACATGAGAGCAGCATAAACTGGCTGATATATTTGTAATAATCCCATGATATCACATTTTCTTCCAATATGGTGTTTTTCCTTACAGCTGACACAGCTCATTGGCTGTTGCTAACCTGTCATTGCAATATAAGCACATGTTAACTCTATAAAGCCTGAACTATGAAAGAATTGGCAGAAAATTCCAATTTTTTGAAATTGAACCCTTTATTTAGTCCTATAACAAAATATATATATATAAAAAAATCAAAAAATATGTTATTACACGACCTTTCTGGTGTATGATATATGATATGTACTTGAAGTGTCAATGGTATGATCCAGGGTGAACAGGGGAAGTGTTTAAAGGTATACAACAGTATTTTGGTCAAATATTGATTAAACTGAAAACGAAAAACGGAACTGAAAATGTGTATTATATATGATAAAAATGGCTTTATAGGGTTAATTATAATCATCTGTTATTTTCCAACTAAAATGTGTTGATGAACAGAATACTACTGTATGAACTGATGCACCCTTATTGTGAACACAAAGACAGAGCAAGATTTCTTTTTTTTTTTTTTTGTAGTATCGGCTGTCTCTCTGCTTACCCTCACTGGGCTGGACCCTGTTGAGAACCAGCTCGTAGGCGAAAACCACATCTGACCGGGCATGACCCTTGACCTCGTGATGGAGCACGACCGGGTACGAGCCCCCCGGGTTTTCACCCGCCGCACACTGGACCTGTGTGTCGGTGACGGCGGACACGTTGCAGGGAACGCCGTTGATGCTCACAGAGATCTGCTGGGGGTCGGAGCCAAACCCCGACCCGGTGAGCGTGATCTCTGAGCCGCTGGGGCCTGTGGGACAGAGGCAGAGGGGGAAAGGTTAGACACCATTACATGAATGTAATATGAGCATAATACTTTGTTTAGCTCTTATTTTTTGCTCAGGGAAAGAGATATGCTGTGTGCTGCTGTCTATGACATATGGGCGTTGTCAGATGAAACTCTTTTGACTCCAGTTATGGTGTCTGCTGTGTTTTTACTGGAATTGAAGGATTACATGATGTTATGTGGGTTGAGATGGGGTGATTTCCTAGCAAGGAGAGAGGCTTTTTGGATCTTTATCTTTAATTTTATATATGTCTGTCCTAGGGATGCACCCGAATCTGAATCCATTTTCGGCAAAGTAATGAATAATGGCATTTTGCTGAATAAATTACCCCTCTGAACATTTTTCTTAAAGTTTGGCTTTAAAAAATACATTCAGTTTCTTCACAATCTGAGTTTACATGCAAAGAATGACACTACTTTTAGCCTTTAGCCGGCCCTTTAATTTGAAGTAGCGTTAACCCAAAGCTACATGTGATGCCAGTGGATGGAGATAGACCAAAAGAACAGACAATAACAGTAAGGGTGCACAAAAAATGTGAATAATATTATATTTCTTTGGATCTGCAGAATACATAGTCGTTAGAGCGGGTTTCCTAAACCTATATAATTTTAATAAGTAAGGAAGTAAGTAAGTACTTAAGTATTCAGAAAAACATACTGAGATAAATAGCTTATTTAGCAAGTGGGTCGAGAGCTTTGTTGGTGTTTTGACTTGAACATTTTTTAATTTCCTGCAGAAATTAGCGCCCTAAGAAATTACATGGCTGTGCAGGAGACATCTCGCGTATTCTTCTAATTTTAGTATTCCCACTTACCCACAAGTGCAGCTGAATTTGTAAAACCTGAGTTTATGAAATTGTTTTACAACTAATTTGATCATTTGAAAACTATACATCCTCAGTCTTCACTTGATTCACTTCACCTCTTGATCTGTGAAACTCACTCACTGTGTGTGTGAGACATGTTGGAGCCCTGCTTACCCGTGGCGGGGCTGATGGAGCTGACGTCCGGGGTGTGAGCCTGGGAGTAGGTGAAGTTGAGAGGAGGATACTCCACAGAGAAGACCTGAACGCTCACGCTCACCAGCCCCTCGCTGTGCGGCAGGGTGAGGCAGCGCAGCATCCCTGGGGTGACCTCCTCGATCCAGCAGGGTGCATCACCGACCATGACACTGGTGTTCCCCGGGGCAAAGCCATTCCCTGTCAGGACGAGCGGGGTTCCTCCCGCCACGCTGCCCGCCTCTGGGCTCAGGGCTGCTTGGGCGCGGCTGCTGAGGGTCACCTCACCGGACGCCAGGCCTTTACTTCTCACAACCACCAGGACGTCGTGATCTCCGGCGGGGAGAGCGCCAACCATAAGTGTGATGCTGCCATCTGTTACCGCGGTGACCTCCAGCTCCGAGTCACCAGCGAAAACCGCCACGTCATCCACAGCGCTGCCAAACCCGGCGCCTGAGACGGTCACTGTGGTGTAATTACCGCTGACACTGTCGGGGGAGACGCCGGTCACCGTGGGGGTGACGGAGGCAGAGTAGACGAAGGAGCAGTTTGAGTGGCAGGAGCTTCTGAGGTGGGCTGTGTGGAAGACGACGTCACCGGTGCGCGGCTGAGACGGCGAGGTGTCACAGGTGATGCTGGTGTAGTTGACGGACAGGACGGCGCAGGGCACGTTGGCTACGGTGACCCGCCCCTCTGAGAAGCCGGAGCCCTGGATGTGGAGCCGGGTGTGGCCGCCGGGGCTGCCGATAGGGGGCGTGACTGAGTCGATGACGGGCAGGAGCACAAAGCGGCGGTCGAGCTCCTCTGGCGCGGTGATGATGGCGCTTCCCAGGTTGTTGACTCTGACGGCGACGGGGAGCGGGACGCCAACGGGGGCGCCGCTGTCTCGCTGGAGCCTGCAGTTGATATCTGAGTGAGAACTGTTGATGACGCTGCAGGGCAAACCTCCCACCGTCACCTGGATGAGGCAGGAAAGGGCAAAGCATGACCAAACACCCCAAGTTCATATTATCAGGTGATCGCACACAAACTTGGGGTAAAAAAAAATAGAAGTGGAAGTCTTTAGGAAACTCAATTATCTTTTCAACAAGTCAAAACCTGCTTAATGATTGTCACATTCTCGTGAGCTGTCAGCAAAGTCTGGGCCTTTTTCGGTGGAAGACAACACCCCTAATCATTTAGCAATGCTGCCTATTGTGACAACAGAGGCTGTGGGGAACAAAGATGTTGTAACATATTTGTTTACAGTCTGGAGTAACATGACAACTCTGTGGAATGACTAAATTACTAGGATTCTGGTATTAAAAACAAAGAAAATGCACCGAAAATCTAAATAAGTTTAATAAAATATTGTATGTAATATGTAATAAATATGTGTATGTAATAAATCTGTGGGTGTATGGATCAATCTTAATTACAAACAAAGTATTTTAATACCATGCATATTAGCCGAGAGTTTTTTTTAACAAGTTACATAACTTGTTTGTGACTGTTTTGGATAGCACAGTCTTATGTACCATGCATTTTATTCTTTAATGATAAAGAGGAAATACATTATTTTGATATATCTGACATTTGACTGATTCACTGTGTGCATTGATTGCGATATCTAGCAGATTTTAGTTGACAGTATGATCTTACTGGCCTGAAGACTTGTTGACTAGAGAAAAAATCAACTGCATCAGGCCTTTGATATCTCTAGATTCCTTAATGTTTTTAAGGATTTTTACTCCGAGTTATCAAACCCTTGCCAACTGACAATACTTGAAATGCAAGAAATTAATGTAAAGGAACAACAGATGAGGATTTTGGGAGCATACAGACTTTCAACACAGTGCAGGCCTGAGGGACGTTAGATTTTATGAGAGAAATGAAACAATTTCGCACCAATGAACACTTGTACATTACACCAGTGTCACATCACATTACATGCACATGTTTAATATCTAATTTTGCAGAAACTAAAGCACACCTAAAAGACCTACAGACTCTTGGTGATATCAACACATGTCGATGAATATAAAAAAAAAAATCATTCACACCTCATTGGCGCAGGCTGTGTCGCTGAAGCCCGTGCCCTGGATGTGGATGACCTGGTGAGCTGTGCCCTGGCTGGGGGAGATGGAGTGCACCATGGGGGTGGCGCAGGCGGAGAAGCTGAAGGAGACGCTGCCTGAAGTCTGGTTGGACCGATGGCTGCACTGCAGGGAGGACACACACTCTGGCACCGACCTGCTGACACGATGTGACCCTGCAGGAGAGATACATCCGAGGTGAGTTTGAACACGGCGAGTCTGGCCACGTTTGACCCACTGCTGTAAGAAGCTGAAGGCACATTAGCAGCGCTGCGGTGTCTTTCTGAGGACATGGACTTGTCTCGCTCCGGTGCCTGATTTGACTCTGGTCTCTACTCCAACAGCAAATTCATCATCATCATCAACCTTTATTTGACTAGGCAAGTTAATTAAGAGCTGACTCTTATTTACAATAACGGCCTAGGTGGGGGTAGTGGCCCCCTGGGGAGGGGTTTGGGGATTAAAATAAAATAAAAAAAAAAAATAAAGAAAAAAAATAATAAAAAAAAAAAAAAAAAAAAAAAAAAGGGATAAAACAGGGACAGGGTTAAGGACAGACATATAGACATACACAGAATAAGCAGTTGCTGTAGCCAGCACATGAAACACAGACACGGAAGATCATATCATATCAAATTGATGTGACTTTTGTTTTTTCCAATCTAAAAAAATTTCAAAGATGCCATAAGTTGTTTCTCCATAGGATCTCCTTTTCTTTATTTTCTCTCTAGAAACAACATAAAGATACTGAGTGAGGTTTGTGACCAGTAGTGATGCTATAGTGTACATTACGAGAACAGGGTCCCCATTTTGTTTGTATCACATGTACCTCCAGTACGCCACGAGCATGAAGGAACTAATCTTAACCATGCAACTTCCAAAATATTCCACAATATGACTATTCAGATGTCTTTTTTTTCACTAAGGAAATGCCTGTTTTGGTTTGGGCTTGCACTCATCTAACCTGCATATTGGTACCATACCTGAACTTTCCTGTGATTCAGTATGTACGGTACACGTAATCTCTCTGCACCAAAGCAACTAGAAAAAAATTCCTGCACTTTTACTGCGCGTACAAACCAAAATGATCCTGACACCCGGGATCAAGGACCTCCTGATGATTTAGGATCAAAAGCTCAGACTGACAGGAGGGTTCATTCACACTCATTCAGCCTCTAAATGTTGACGTCTCCCCGCGGTTTACTGACAGCAGGTTATCTATAGCACATATTTACCGCCTGTCATGTGTCTGGCCTCCATGCCTCCCACTCTGACAGACACTCTGCCGCTCGTCTCCTCCAGAGGCCTGACTCTCACCACCCCCTGCAGCAGCCTGGTGTCAGACTCGTCGATGTAGCCGCTGCTGTAGTAATACACACCGGCTTCAGTGAAACGGTAGCGGAACAAGCCTGAGGGGAAAGAGAGACAGAGAGAGAGAGAGAGAGAGAGTGTATAGATGTGACTAAAATTAGCCTATATGTAACATACTTGGTCTGTCTGTCAAACATAGGCAAAGTGGTGGATGAGCTGTACCCTCTGGGCTCTTGGTGTCTCCACTGTTGAACGGTCCACCCTGGTAGCTCGTGCCACTTGGTCTGGAAACGCTGAAGACCCGGTAGCCCACCTCCTGGAAGGCCGGCGCCTCCCATCGCCAAACCACAGTATCTCCAACAGACACTGAGAGCGAGGCTGGTTCCCACGCGTAGCCCTGTCCGAAATCTGGACAACACAGAGAGACACAGAATCAGACACACAGCTCGCACACACACACACACACACTCACAGAGGGCATAACAGACACAGAGAAGAAGCCATTGTTCTTGTGCATGCAACTTGTAATCAAAATGCTTATAATACCTCGTCTACATGTAACATAGTTATGGAAAAACTTTAACAATGGGGCAGACAAAATAGTTCTTGAACACTTTAAATGTTTTTTTTTTCTTTTTTAAGACTAATTGCCCTCCTTTCCTTTTACAAGCAGACTCCTCGTCGCTTTTGCGCTCGCAGCAAGAGGTGACAGTTTCCTTGCTCGCAGCCATCCTCCGTAAGTGAATCCCCTCTCTGTTGTTCTGCGCCTGAGCCTGCCGAGGTTTGGTTTGACAGGATCACAAAGAAGCGGGACGTAAACCTACCGCGGTGGGAGCCTTGGTTGGTGACGATGTGAGTCTGCTCCTCCGACTGCACGATGCATTCAAGTTCATCCTCTGAGGCGGCCATCACCTCGCACTCAGCACCTCCTGTCAAATCCCAATCCCCCCCCGAAGACATGTGAGATCATACATAAAACCTGCAGCGCTTAGCGACACAGTTTTGATGGTTATATCTGGATGTATTGCATCTCTGCAGACTCAGGGTGGGGAAAATTACCAGCAGCCAACATGTAAGTTTTGGCTGTGGCTCGTATGTTTATCTACATCAAACCTCCATATTAGCATGAAATTTAGTCTCATTTTCAGTATTAAAACCACAACAAGTGAAAAAATATGTTTAAACAAAGAAGTAGGCTTGACACTTGATCAAGCAAATTCAGCAGCTGAAAATGGGATTATCTCATTCCGTTGGCAGATTTTTTTTCCCACTTATTTTAAGAAAATCAGGCTTTGAAAACTCAATAATCGATTACAGTGGTCCCTCGTTAATC
The DNA here is from genome assembly GCF_902150065.1 of Myripristis murdjan. Classification (NCBI taxonomy): domain Eukaryota; kingdom Metazoa; phylum Chordata; class Actinopteri; order Holocentriformes; family Holocentridae; genus Myripristis; species Myripristis murdjan. The sequence continues at coordinate 9,524,008 of NC_043990.1, forward strand.
GCGGGAGTTAGGTTCTAAAAATAACCCGCAACAGGCGAAATCCGCGAAGTAGTCAGCTTTATTTTTTACAATTATTCTAGATGTTTTAAGGCTGTAAAACCCCTCACGACACACTTTATATACTTTTCTCAGACAGGCATTAATATTTTCTCACTTTTCTCTCTTGTTTAAACACTCTCAAAGTTCAAACCTTCGTAGAAAAATAAGTCCAGTAAAAAAAAAAAAAAAGCATGCAAAATTGCACTAAAACAAATCCACGAAACTGCAAGGCCGCGAAAGGTGAACTGCGTTATAGAGAGGGACAACTGTACATAACTTGTTATAGTGGACATTTTTGGCAGCGTGTCAGCCACCAGTGATCGCTTTGATATGTGACTCCATTCACAAACATAGGCAGCTGGTAAAATCAGGAGTACGGCTGGTGATTCTTGGGGTAAACAGCCTGTCTGACATGTCGAACTGCTCACCGACAGAGACTTGGTTGTCTGTGCTGCTGCTGCTGAAACCAGAGCCGGAGACGGTCAGCCTGGTCCCTCCCAGCAGGGAGCCCACCTCGGGGGAGATGCTGTGGATCTCCAGGATGTATTCAACTGTGGTGTTCACATCGTTGCTACAGAATGGAAAGCAGAAAATAACTGAATAAATCCCCAAATGTGCGACCTGCTCTTGCAAAGTATTTGTTGGCCTGATGGTTCTGGTTCAGCTGTATTGAATTATATAGAATACAATTACATCAATTATGATGAATAGTTAAAAAGGGGTAGGCATAAATAAGTGTATACTTCTTCCTACTCCTTTTTCAAACAGGATACACTATATTGTTTATCTGTTTCTCTTTTTGTTGTCTTTTTTTATCTTTTGTATTTATATATGGAAAACGAACAAATAAATATATTTTATTTTTTGTTGTATACTTGTTCGAAAATAAAATCTTTCATTCATTCATTCATTCATGGTAAAAAAAAAAAAAAAACCTATTAGTCACAGTATTGGCTGAGTGAAGACTGCAGACTTCTATAACAAATCTGTGATACTTTATAAGGTATAATCAGTTGTGTATTTTGAAATAATGATCAGTAAACATCAGGGAACTGTTTTTTTTTTTTGTTTTTTTTTCCAATTTGATGGATGAAATTTTGGAAGAAACCTATCCCTTTTAATTAAAGTCAAATAAAGACAGATCAAAGAGAGAGACAAGTATCACTAGTACCAATCGTTTCATCTTCTATAATGAACATGTGCTGCTTTTTTCCATTATGGAATGAATATAATCATTTTGTTGTGATGTTTGCTGTCTCGTAAAAATATTCAACAGCCTGTCAGAAACTTTGTGACAATCATATATCGAAAAATAACATGCACGTTTCCTCAGTTGCCTGCCAAAGTCTTTCCAGATGAGGAAATGTGAAGTTTTAATTTGATGCTGGGCGTCATGGATGAAAGATGTCCTGCAGAGTGACAGTACCTTGTCTCAGGGTAGCCATTGTTTCCAACCTGTACGTCCACGTGGTACAGACCAGGCGGGAGCACAGGGAGGACACAGGTGATGTTAGTCTCTGTCCACTGTTCGATGCGACATTCCTCCCGGCCGACGTACACGGCGCTGTCATTGTCTTGGCCTCCGAGGTTTGAACCCGAGATGGTGAGAACTTGTTGTCCTGCACGACAGAGGAAGAGCATGGCAACATCAACACAGCTCTCCATGCGGAGGTTCATGTCACTGAAGATAATAAGCACTTTCCAGCCGGTGCCACAATGGGTTTACATATTTCTAAAGCTTAATCTCTAGAAAGTGGGTGGTACTGATGGTCCTCTAGGGTTGTTGTGGAGACAGTTCTCTTTTGAAAACTATAATTAGCTTGCAGGACGTGCATCTTTATCTAATAGTTTCTAATCTCCCACTCTGTCACTCAGGGTTTAATAAAAGTACGGGGCGAAGACAGAGAAAACCTGTAAATCAACATTACGCCACAGCAGAACAGATCTATAAGGTGACAGAGGGAACAAAAGGTTTCCATGCAGCCCACACAAACAGAAGTGGACACCTGCCAACATGTCCATCACATCCTCTTCTCTTCAGACGTTCACTATTAGAAAATGTTCTTTGTTGTTCAGATGACTCACAAAAGGAGCGATAATTTCAGTATCAAACGCAGATGCACTGAATATGATGTATGATTGTCATTTCACATACACTTGTGGCCTCGGATAGACCATTAGTTGTGTTTGGAGAGTAGATGCATGGCACTCATAAAAAGACCCCTTGTGGTGTTATTAGACCGGCTTTATATCTGGTTTTACAGCGCTGGGAATAACTTGCTAATGTGTGTTTGGCAATAGGGTTTTAACAACAATTACTTACTCGTGACAGTGGCTGCGGGTCATTTAGTAGTTTGTTTTGTGAGTTAAAAACAGGTTGGAAAACATCATGCGGCCTGGGTTTTAAAGAAAATGAACAAACTGAATCCCATTATTTTCCTAAACAAAGGCGTTATAGGCCAGGCAGACAATTGGTGTTTCTGCAGTGAGCTCATTAGACGTATCAGGTATCAGCTGACCTTTGGAGACAGCGCCCATCCTGCACATTAAGCTTGATTCTTTTTTTCAACCACATCAAAAGAGCATAATCCAAGGACGCTCCTCAGTTTCCCTGCTTTTACAACGATGCCATCGACTCCATCTGTGATGTGATTTACAAAGGCTCCATTTAGAGTGACATTTGAAAAATTGCCTCTCAGCTCACCGATGACAGTGGTAGTCTGGGGACTCAGACCCGTGATCCGCGCTGTGAGGTTGTTATCATAAGTGAAGGTGCTGCTTGCTGTCTCGATCATGTCTCCTTCCCTCACCGAGACGCTCTGTGACCCTGCAGGCCCCTGAAACAAGTGCAATAGTAGAATAGTTATGATAACTGAGGCATGTATATATGTGTAAGTGCGTATCCCTGTGCACAACTGCTCTTTGAGATGCTGGAAAATAAGGGAAAACGACTGGTTTGCTGTATATCGAATAATTTTATCAGTGTGGTAATGGAAAATATATATATATTTTGTTCTATTTTTTAAAATTGTCACATGAAAAATGAATACGACAAAAAGCTGACTCAAGCTAATCTGTAATTAAAATTAAAATTTGCTGTTTTTATTTATGTGATTGATGTGTGGGAGGTGTTGGGAAATGCAGACAAAGGTACTAAGTGGTTTGCAGGTTGTACACTTACCGCCGGCGTTCTGCATTTTAACTCGGTGTCACTCGCGTGAAGCACGATGCAGTCGTCACTGCCGAGCGTGACCGTGCTGTTGGGGCTGAAACCGAAGCCTGTCACGGTCAGCAGAGTGCCGCCTGTGAGGAGAGAGTACAAGCTAAAGGCTGAAACACTTAAAACATGACGGGCGAGCTTTGTCTTCTCCACAGACACTGTACAGTATGTCTGGTCCTGCTGACCGCACACCATCTGTGGGACCTTTTTTTTAGGAATACTAAACATTTTGGACAAAATATCCTTTTTGCGACTTACCAAGGCTGAGACAAGCTGTTCGATACCATTTTCAGCTCTGTACATCCACTGGTTCTTTCTTTACACAATTTATCATGTGCATTTGAAAAAACAAAATAAGGATACATGTGTTCAGCGGTTACAGTTACATCATCTAAGTTCTATTTTTTTAAATTAAAAAAATCTCAAGATGTGTATTTGTAATACACATGATACACTGTAAAAGTAAGACAGGTTCACAGTTTATTGTTTCACTTTGACAGAGCTAGGCTAACGACTCCCATAGACTTCAAGTCTTTTTGCTAAGCTAATACAAAATGCTATCCATAGGAACTGAACTACTGGATGTACAGAGGTGAACATCATGTCTCAGTCTGGGAAAGTTGGAAAAACGATATTTTGCCCAAAATGTATTCCTTTAAGATCTTAACGTGTCTGCAGCATCGATGCCACCCACACAATTACTGAATGTTTGTTGTTGTTTCACTAATTCTCATTCTGATTTTGTGACTAATATTAGCAGGATTGGGGTGTTTGGTTCATCGACTGGTGCGTGTTAACACACTGTACCTGCCAGACTTCCAGAAAGTGGGGAGACAGAGGACACAATGAGCTGGTAGGTGAAGTTGAGGTCGTTGTCTCCGGCGTGACGGGAGCGGCCCAGAGAAGGGAAGCTGACTGACACCGGGTAGGTGCCGGCGCTGGCCCTGCCCAGTCTGCACACCTGGGTGGTGGCTGAAAAATAATTCACAAAATCTGCTTAAACTCCTTGAAGCAAAAGCAAGGAAGAAATAATGTGAAGCCTAGTTGTTTTTGGTGAACTTTGGACTTTTAATTAACAGAATGATTCTTCCTTTGCCTCACAGATGTCCTCTAATCCTGCAAACGGCTGATGATTAGTATTCCCCTTTCCAAGCCTATTCCACTTACCAGTGACCTGTTCGACGTGGCATCGGGCAGGTCCCACCATGATGGAAGCATTTTCACTGCTGAAACCAGTCCCAGTGACAGTCAGGAGGGTTTCTAGGCCGGGGGACCCTGAACAAAAAAAAAAAAAAAAAGCAATTTTCCTTCATGAATTCAACTCGTCTTTGATGTTTTATACTGTATGTACATTTGGCCTAAATGTGAGTTTTACTGTAAGCTGATAAACATTTTAACAAAATTTTAACTTTTTCCTTTTTCTCCTGTTCTGTTGTTTTGAAAAAAGTACAATTTTAGATGTGGTATTGTTTTTTTTTTTTTTTTTTTTTTTTTTTTTTTTTGCTGTTGTTGTTTTTGACATATTGGAACTAGATTTGGCATCAAAAAATGCAAATTTGTGCCAGATCTACAGTTCAACCATCTAACTTCTCCTGATATGACTTTTTTTTTTTTTTTTTTTTTTTTAATCCCAAGACATGTACTCAAGCATTTATGCTAAGCTAACACCACACAGGAACTGAGAGCCACTGGACGTACAGCGGTGAAAATGGTTTTGAGCATCTTGTCTCGGTCTGGGTAAATCGGAAAAAGGGTTTGACCAAAACACTGGCTATGCATAATATATTTCACAAAACTATTAACCAATAACTCTTCATGGTGAGTGAACCAAGATGCACCTTGGGACGGGCTGATTCCAGTCACAACCGGCGTGTTTTCCTCCGACCACTCGAAGCCACAGTCACCAGAACACTTAGAGGGAATACCGTTGATGTAAACCTCCACCTGCAAAGAGCATCACAGTTCTCGCAGTCAGAAACACACAGTGTGACATTTTGACAAACGCACCACCGTAGCTGCAAATCACTGCAGCGTCTCACATGCCACAAAGCACCTGTTCCACAAAATGCAAACATTAAACAAATACCATGCGGGTTATGCAACAGCACGGACGTGAAAGGAGTCTCGCTGCGCAGGATTTATAGTCAGCAAACAAATCAAAAACCAACAATGGCCTGAGCAGGCGGCAGACAGACAGATAGCGCCGCTGCCAAATGTGCCCGAGGCTTTTTGCATCACAGTCGTACCTGAGGTTTGCTTTCCCACACACGCAGGAAATCTCCAGTCAGGCTTCGCATGGACAGGCCGCCCTTTGTCTTCTCACGTGCCTCGACGACCGCGTTGTTGCCGACAACAGACGAGTCATTGACCTGTGGCGAGAGTGACTCTGAGTCATCACCAGCTTCCTATTCTCTATTTACATGAGGACATTTTCACGATTTTATAATGATTCAAAATGAATGGGAAAAACAGAAATAATTTAATATGAAAACATACTACTAATTCACCTTTTATAACACTAATTCTATTATTACTGCTACTATTACTACAAGTACAGTTTCTGTACTGCTACTACTATTCTATTGCTGATTTTAATATTACTGCTATTATTATAACTAACTACTGCTTCTACTACAAGTGCCATTATAGCTGCTATTGTAACTACAACTGCTGTCACTGCTACAACAAGATTAACAGAGTTTCAGAATGATTCACAGGCAGTAAAGTAATATTAATACCTTGAAGTGCCTTAAATTTTCCCTTAAGCAGCTTTAAAGTTAGAAAAAATAACATATGGTATGAGACTGTCACATATATATTCTCTATCTGCTGTTTGCAACGCTTCATTGAAGATACATCACACTGATACTGGGTAAAATATTCAAACTCAAGATGTCATTGTTTTATGACTGTGACATTACATCATACAGAAAATATCTCGGTGCCTTGTGCGTCATTTTATACACATTTCCCTGTAATTCAGAAGGACATGTTTGATGTCTTTGGAAACCTTGGTGTCTTCTCTACAAGTAAAATAAATTTCTGTGCATGCCTTTGTAATGACTGAATGAAGGGTAAATGAACACAAAATGAATGACGACATGTTTAATATCGGGCTGGAGTCTGACCTGCATGAGAGGCTGGTCTCCGGGCTTGGTGAGCCACTTGACCTTCCACTTGGGGCGTCGGCAACCTCCTTCCTGTGTGACCTGGACCTGTCCCATCCCTGGGATTCCCTCCAAGGCGAACTTCAGGTCGTCCTCACTGATGTCCACCGACAGGCCTGGGAAGAAGCACGCAGCATGCATGATGCCTCCATGTACAGCTACACAGCATGTTAGAGACATACTGGACATGCATCTGTATGATGATGAATGCATTTATACTGAGCGATCCATTTTGGAAAAACATCAGCGCAACACCAGTGCAGATTGTTCAAATGTTATTACTATTTTTAGCTACGATCGTTCAGAAACTAATATAACCTGATATAAGTTTAGGCTATGAATCGTTTTTTGTCAAATGTGGAAAAAAATGGTTTGAAGCTTCAACACTGGCATTTCTATAAAAAAAATCAGAATGCAATCTGTTTTTCAAGGTGTTTTTTCAGCCTTGCTGGTTAACTTGCTGGGTGATGCGTGTCTGTGGGACGGCGTGTTTGCAGCCAGCAAACCAGCCAGCCACAGCTAGTTCTTAAAATGCAAATCATCAGGCATTACACGCTGCTCTGCACATCTACCTTCAACACGGGTCCCATAAATCTCCACATCAAAGGTGCCATTCAGAGGAGGGGTGGCTTTGTTCGGGCGGGTGACGGTGACGGTGACGTCGCCATTTGTGAACTCGGCCATGTCCTCGCTGCTGTTGGACATCTGTGAAGGGAAGGTGGAGAGGCAGGAAGTTAGACAGATTCAGAGGATACGCTAATGACAGACATCACACGCAACCATTCCCACAGCCTGAGACAAGAGTTATGTAACTTTATCACATTCTGTAAGTCTAGTTTGGGAAAACAGACGTTTTTTGTTACCGTGCAAAGTGTCAACTTCACAGGCTTGTGTTTAGACTGAACACCATGCACTTTTAAAGTTCATCCAATGGGTTTTATTCATCCAACTGTTGTAGATTTTTCTCAAACTGTAGAGGAGTTAAAATGTGAAAATCACAAAAATTGATATCATCATTATCCTGTAACAAACATCCATAATTTTCAAAGTACAGTCTTTTAAACCCTTCATCGATGCTGTGGCATGAGCTAACGAGAGTGACGTTCACTCATCATTGTAGACGCAGAGCGACACTTGAGTAAAACAAGCGGTACACCCAGACACGCTCTGTAGTCACATTTTTCCGTGCCAGTCCGTTCTGTCTGTCACTGCTGCTGCTGTAATCTGTTAGGCAAATGTCTGATTACTGTCCACACACGCAGAGGCGTAGGGCAGAGTGGAGCCTGTCTGTGTTTTGACTTATCACATGGCTGTGGGCTAGTAAGCCTGTCCTTTGGTCAAACTAATCACTCTATTAGTAACTGATTTCAATATTACAGCTGGTTCACTTTTGTTGCAGCAATAAGCCAAACTGAGACAGACCCAAGCAATTATTATGTAGCAATTAATGAGACTCCAACTATTTAAAAAAAAAATATATAAACTTCACATTTTCTGCTCATCTTTTCCCACAGCAAGCAGTCATATTTCTCATATTTCTCCTGCCTTTTATCCAGCTGCTGGTTTCCATTCATTCCCCTACGACATGAAAATTAACTTTCTGAGACTTCAAACGCTCTTCACACCAGTATTCCTGTAATAAAGTCATCCACATTCATTTTCCTACAAGCAGCAGCACTGTTGTGTTTGCTTTACACATCAAATTGATCAGGTCTGTGGTTTATGAATGTTTATGAAGCTGCAGAAGCAGAACATTATAAGGCGAGTATTTCAACCAAAAAAACACTTTGGCGCCCTCACATGATTTGCAAAACGGTTTGTTGCAATGCAAACTGTATAAATGTGGGCTTTTAACCCTGTGTTGGACTGGCAACCCGTCCAGGATGTTGCCAGTTTATTCTGACTGGAATAGGAATGATCGGAAAATGAAAGTGAATGACTCCTAGACCGCATTCTTTAACGTGAAATTCAATCAGTCACTCACCTGCAGGAAGCCGAGGTCAAACAGGGGAAAGCCGTGGGCGCAGTCGAGAGGAGTGGCTGTGATCTCGTAGCTGATCTGGGAATCATTTGTCCCTCCGACTTTGTGCACATCGATCGCCTCAAAGAAACGCTCAGAGCTGGTGAAAGGCGGAGGCCTTCTCTTTTGAATGACGGCTGTAAGAAACAACACAGAATGAGCAACTCAAGAAAATTAACATTTAGGGCTGGGAATCTTTTTGTACCAAGAATGATTTTATACCATCATAAGGTATTCACAAGCCTCAAAATGCTGCCTTCTTACAAAGAGAGGCCTAATGAGTGCCATTTTTCTGCATTATGATCGAGAAAATACACAGAATGTAGGTGGTCTCATGTTTTTAAACTGCTGCAATACTCCTGCAGCATAACAATGAGGCAAACCAAACCAAAGCAAAGCCAGAAGAGAATTGCACACCATTGTCATCAGTTGTGGTGGCTCTCTTTCCAAGGGAAATGGCATCCACATAGAAATCACCACCATCTCTGTACAGATAGAGATGCTGCAGCTCATACATGCTTCCCACGAACTCGGTCTGCAGCGAGCTCAGCAGGTTGACGCATTTGTAACTCCAGCTGTGGAGGAATAAAGAAACAAAGACAAAGACATGTATGCTGTTATTCCGCTCAGATATGCAACAAAAATAAAGTGCAAGTAGTGTTTGACAAATCAAAATCACAATATGATTGTTACTAACTTGTGTCCCTTGTTGAAAAAAGGGGTCATCTGTGTCGTCTCTGTCACGGTTTGGCCTTGGCCGTTGCGGTAAGAGAATCGGATTCCAATTTCGTCCTTCAACATTCCCTTGTATGCAAAGCAAAGCTGAGAAAAAAAGGGAAAAGAAAAGGGTTTTACTACATTTTTGTGAGAAAAATGAAGAACGGTCACAGTCCAGTCCCTTTGGTATTTTCAGCATCAAAGTTAAGAGGAAGAGCGAAGTTTCAAACAGGATTTCATTGTGGATGCAAACCATTACATCATCCCAGAAACTATTTTCCTACATTTTATTATTTCCTTGTTGATCCTGTTCATTTACGCATGCACGCTGTAAATGCTGTGCATGGAAGGAAGTATGCATTTTACCGTGGAATACTGCTGCAGTGAAATTGTGCCGTAGGAGCCGCCGGACTCTTTGAGATAGCTGTCCATGAAGATGATTTCGGCGTTCATCAGCGACCAATAGCCGCAGAAAGCTGAGTTCTTCACAGGAGTCCCTCTCTCATCGTTATCGTACTATCAAAAAAAAAAAGACACCAGAAAATTGTTAGCATGGAAGTCAAACCATTCTCAAACATTTACTGCCTGTATGAGATTCATTTGCTGGAAAAACTGTTGAAAATCAGACCGTGTCATGCTGAGCAAAGGGTAAAGTTTTTGAAAAGCAAGGATAAAGGCAATACCTCTAAAAAATAAAACACATTTAGCAGCCAGTTCAAGGTAGGCACAAAATTGTTTCAAACAAATTTGCTGTATTCATCATCTTTGAAAATATTTCAACTTGTGCTCGAATAAAGAAAATGTATTATGCCACTGAAATGGTGACGTTTTTCAGACGTAACCATCAAAGCAATAGCTCTAAAACACAAACAGTAAGCACAAGTTTGCAGTTTTTTTTTTTTTTTTTTCACTCGTACGGCTATTGAAAACAGGAATTTTTCAGCATCTTTTTGAATTGAAGAGTTTTTTTTTTTTGACGTTCACTGACCTGAGAGCGGTCATCCTCAAAGTCTCTGAAGTATTTCACATCCGCATTTTCTCTGATCAGAATCTCACTGGGACAGTGAGCGCTCAGCATCTTCTCCAGGGCCGACTTCACCTGTTCACAGTCACACACACACACACACACACACAACTTAGTATTTAACGCTCTTCTGCAGCATCTACATCAGAGCACAGGCTGTTCAATCCAAAAATGAGCAGGTTCATTCAAAAACAGGAACGAGCCACTATTCACCTCAACTTACTTTGACAAAATAATTACTAATATTAACATGTGCAATGAATTATTATTGTATTATTAGCTAGGTATTGCCTTTTTAAGACTTCAGTTTATACAAATGTTAAGATTTTGAGGATGGATTTGCATGCATTTCCTTGGATTGCATTCTGAATTTCAGGTTGGAAACTTTTAGGCAATAAAGTGACAGATCTTTTACTGAAATATTGCGTTTCCTAGAATATGTAGTGGGTAATTCATTCTGTGTTTCATATACTTTTTCACCTACGCACCTGTCACTAATATTTTTCTCTGAGGTGTGCAAGAAATTTTATTGTCTAAATGTTTCTGCATCCAAATCCATCCTCGTAAATTAAAAGTAACGAGGCTGGTGGATAATCATCAAGGTCAAGAACAGACAGTCACAGGACTTTTAATCATTTCACAAGGACAGACCTCAGCCTCAGTCGCATTGAAGGCGATGGGCTCTGTGGGAATTCCTCCCCACAGCAGAGTAAACGTCTCCATGCTGCCACTTCCTTTGGTGACCTCAGAGACGGTAACGTTTGTGTCAAAGCCATAAACCTCAGCGTGAAGGTCTTCAAAGTCACCTGCAGTCGGGGAAAACACAGGTCGGGTTTCTTAGGATGTCGTCAGCAGAAGTTATCAAAGGATTTATTGTACTTTTGCGGCTGCAGCACAGTAAAATATTGATTGTTGAGTGTAGCGCCTACATGTATAAGGTATATTGTCTTGCACAGTCCAAAATCTTGAAACATTTAATCAGCATAAAACTGCTTAGTGGAAACAAAAAATTGCTAACATGTCTCTGCACTAATGCCACCGAGGCAAAGCACTGTGCATATATGGGAGATACAGACATCAGGCCCCTTAATAGAAGTCCTGGTCAAATTCAAGTCAGGTTTCAAGCTTTCCGTCATGAGTCTGAGTCAAATTTCAAGCAACTTTTGAAGAAATCCACAGTCAGTTGGTTTTCCAAGTCTGTTACTTTTGCAGTCTTTAATTAAATGAAATGTTGATATAACCTTAAGACCGTAAAGCTGTAAAGTTCTGTAATCAAATGCTTCAACAAAAGGTGCTACAGCTGATGCCGTGCTTCTGTTTATCAGATCTGTGCATCGACGCATCGTTCAGATATGCCTTAGCTGTGCCATAATTGCACGCAATCTCATGCAAAACGTTTTATAGGGTGCACTAAATGCTTTATAGACTCATTCTTCATGCGTGACTACGCTAAAGACCCAGTAGAGTGTGAAGTCATTTGAAACCTGTCTGCTGGAGTCTGAGGTGAATCTGAGTCTGGTGAGGATTTCCCCCCTCTTCCTCTTACCTCTGTCAGAGGTGAATGTGACGGTGTAATGGCCTCCTTGACCGTGCTCCTGTTTGGTGACCTGCACTGTGTCGGGTTTAATGGACCAGAGGCTGTTCAGAGCTGCTTCCACCACCTCTGGAGAGGCGCTGACAGGGATCGGTCCTGAATAAGAAAAACAAAATGCCTCTAAGCAAATGTATCGTCTGTCTGAGGAAACTCTTCAGGGAAAGTCACCTGGTGTTTTTCCAGTTTTCAAGCTTTAGGAGATTGAATTTTACAGGGACTCCTTAAGCTAAAAGTTTATGCTCTCATGTGAATGCAACATGATTTGGAAGAATAAATCATCAATCTGTCCTTTGAATATAAATATTACAGCACATACAACACCATCAGCATTACCAGTGTTTGCTTCGCCGTAGCCCAGGGAGTAGTAGGTGCTCCCGCAGAGATGGCTGGCACAGTCGCTGCTGACGCTCACCCTCTGCACCTCTTTGACTGTAACCAAGTCGCTGGGCCAGGACTCAAACGTAACCACCTGGGCAACGGCGCAAAATAAGAGGAGGTGAAGAGAGGGCAATTGAAGAGAATATGCTGTGTTAGCAGGCAGAAAAGTGATAACCTTTAAAAGCATAATCCACCCTCGGAGAGTCCTACACTATTAAATTTCATCGGTGTGTGATGTTCGATGCATTTCAGGAGCTGGTTTATGACTGAGCATTGTGTTGTTATTTTCATGGTCCGTCAACACGCCTGGACTGCTTTTACTCCAGTTACGGGTGTGAGTTTGTTCCTTTCAGGGAGTGAAAGTAGAGTAAAAGCAAGAGAGTGAGGATTCACCCAGGCATGAAAGTATGTATCATGCCCAGTACTCAAAACCCAACAGGTCTTGTGTCATTCTGGTCTGTTGAGGCTGCAGCAAAACCTGACATTTTCTATAAAACACTGTGCAGTGCAAGAAACTCTCTCGATGTGACAACACCAAACAACAAATCTGGCTTGCTATTTTTTAACAGCAAAGTGCTTTAAGGTGGATTTTTCTTTTAATACAGCTGGGGAAAAAATGTATTTCATCATGCCTCTGTGAACTGAAGTAACTGAAATTAGTACAAGTCATATTTTCAAACTTAAGGATTATTGCTGAAAAATGAAAAAGTACAGGTAAAAAGCAGTTAATGTGTTTTGATTGATCAGCAACACACTGCATGTTAGACCCACAGAGTCCTCATTGGTCTTGAGGTCAGTGGGGAGACTGGGTCGCAGGAAATGATGTGAATTGTGTATTTATCATATCACCGAGTTACGTTATGTTACCTGTGTCTCATCATAGACGTCATAATTCGCCACGATATTCTGCACCTCATTGACAGCATCGTCAGTCTGGTCTTGTGTAAAAGTGCTTTCCTCTGTGAAGAGGCCGATGTTGACAGACCCCACTCCTCCATAGTCCTGGTGCAGGACTTCCATGTAGTAGCTACAGGAAAAAACAAGGATTCAATTGTCATCGGCATCACCTTGAAAGCTGATATGCTTTCATGGCTGATATTTTGGAAGAGCTTAATGGGGTAACAGCCGTGTACTCACGCTTTTCCTTTCTCCAGAGCCATTACTTCAGATGTTTGTGATGACAGTGAGTAGTAGCTGGGCACATAATAACTCTGATATGCAATTTTCACCTGAAATAGAGGTCATGACGTCATGTAACATCAGCAGTGCTCTGTGGTAAAAATGGGAATTGTGCAGCATTCGTTGCAAAGAAAGAAAAAAGTAAAATATGAAGAGTTTCACTAAAAAAATCCCTTAATCGTACCACAAAATTTTTAAAACAGTGTCCAATCTATGTTATCATTCTGTCAGTGTATGATTTAACCCACCTATCACTGTGTTATTATTTTTTTCAAATGGTTGATTGATTGATTATGGATGAACTTTACCAGTAAATAAAGATTTGTGCTCACGAGTACTGATGTCTAAGTCATACCTTGTGCTCTGGGCGGCTGGAGTTGCTGAGGTAGAGCTCACACCGGTCGTCACACTTGATGGACAGTTTGTAATCGGCTGTCCTTGGTGGGACAAAGAAGCCTCTGGACCGCGTGGTCATACGGGTCACGTCCCGCGGGAAGACGTAAGGCAGGGAGTCAAACCACTTTGCCCAGTATCCAGGTTTACTCTCGTTGTAGCTCATTATTTCCTCCAGCGACCGAGGCCGGGTGTCATTCCAGAACTCCACCGTCAGGCCTCTGCCGCCTGCAGGCAGGGTTCGATTTGAAAAATGAGGAAATTATTTAGGAATTTATGAACATGGACATCACATCGCCATCATTGCTAACTTTCTGCCAAACAAACAAAAAAAGTTACTTATCAGCTACGTTCTGCTTTTATAATTAAACACTGGTACATTATTCTCTGTTACCCCCTGGTCTCGGTGAGCGCTCTTCTCTGATTGGCCGGCAGGTGTGTGTTTAAACCGTGAATTGCACACGCAGTTTGGCTCAAGTTTAATCATCGTTCTAAAGTCATCCGCTACCCAACGTGTAACCATAGCAACATTATAAAACAGCAGCTGTCAGAGCTTATCGGTTATCAACAGCGGGGAGCACAGCTGACTTATCGAAACACATCGGTGGGATTTTTTTATTGCATAAGACATCACAGCCTCCCAAGATCTCCTTCGCCCTGAGAGGAGACCAGAACCTCGCCCATTTTTCCACCACAGTTTCCTCCTTTTCCCTTAATACTGTTGGCTAATGACGGTGGTGTAAGCGAGATCATGAATCCGTAGGTGTGCAGTAAACAGCTTTAAGGTTTAACACACACCTACTTGATGATTATCCCTTACCTAATTAATCTAGACCATGAAGACGCACAGTGTGTGTGATTAGGCATGTGATGACTGGATGATAGCTACAAGATGGAAGATGAACTTTTAAGTCCATAGACAGATCAAAATATCACAGTTTTTAAATTTAAAGGCAAAATAAATGCACAACAAATAACAATTTCACTCAGTTTGTTTGGTGATACATAAGAAAAACCTGATGCAAGAGGTTATAATTTCACCACTGATTGCCAGTTCTGCTGCCGGTGTCAGCTCTGTTAACCATTTTGTGCGTGATGAATACTTCAAAATAAGGGCTCTTGACCTTGCTGATGGTTATATCTATTCTTGGACTGATTGCTTGGTTTTGAGCACCCGAGAAAAAAACATGCTTGAGTGTATTGAGTGTTTTGTTAGTCCAATAAAACTTGATGCAAAAGCCTCTATGAATCAAAAAATAATAATAATTGCACAAATATGCTGTTGACTTCAGATCCCTCCTTTTGTCCGGTGCATACTTCATGATAAGCACCCTTGTCACAATTACGCAGCAGATTATGTTGTCCTACTAGACAGCACATCAAAGTCTCAGGGCTGTTGATCGAGTGTGATAACAAGTGAGGGGGCAAGTGGGCTGTGACAGCACCGCTTTGTTGACGAGTGGAAAGACAGATGCTTCAGATTCCTCCACCTGTCAAGATCTGAATTGATGCCGATGTGCGTTGCTGCTCTTCAGATAACAAGACAGCAGACAAAAAAGCAATGAGACCGATCGAGACAAGTGTCGGTTGCATCGCTTCAAAGACAGAGAGAGAGAGAGGAGAGGGGTTCTCACCCGGGTAGCCTGTCATGTTGCTCATCGGCTGTGCTGCAGTCTTGCATATAATTCTGTCATCAGACACACTCTGGATTTCACAATGCCTGCCTGGAGAAAATCAGGGTGAGCGACTGTAAGCATCTCATGGTAATATTCCACTGACACATATAATCGGCACACAGGCTTAACTGAGAGACATAGTTTGCCCCAAAATGAAAATTCAATCTCTGCTCGTGTGTGTGTGTGTGTGTGTGTGTGTGTGTGTGTGTGTGTGTGTTTGGCTTTCGTACAAACCCCAGTAGAGTTTCCACTGACATACGGTTGAGAAGATAAAGACTACATTTTCATTTTGACGTCAAAGTCTGCCTTAAATCTTTATGGAAATGTGAGAAAAGACTTGAAATTCAAGACTTGCAACTATCTCACAAAACCATCTCACATGACTTGAGACTTACAATCTCACAGCTTACCAAGAGCAATCTGTGGATCAGCAGCACGTTAAAACACCCATGAAGGCTTTTTAAAGACTATTGTTTAACACAATGCAGCAGGTGGTTTGTCACGGTCTGCTGTGTTTCTATGCTTTTTGAACCTTCATTCCTCTGTGTTGTCCTTTCATAGTCTTATCCGGTACAGTACACACACACACACACACACACACACACACAAACACACACGCACTTTGTATTGTTGAAAAGGATAACATTACCAGACTTGAAAAGGATTACATTACCAGACTTGACACAACACATTTTGTAACGTTCTGCTTGTCGAGACACGCATCATTCATGATTCATTTGTTCACGGTGAACACTGTGTACCATCTGATAATGTCAACAAAAACACCACAGCGCACGACATAATCGATTTTTAAGTGTCGCTGTCAGACGTGATTCTTGCTCACATTGCTTGCCTTTTGAAATAGTAAAAAAAATAAAAAAATAAATAAATACCACTGACCCCCTCTTTATCCACAGTAGCCTTTGAATTACAACTTTTACTGGCTATATTCACTTTTTCACGAGCCAAACAGGTTTTAAAAACAGAAAATAAGCTCCAAATGATCCATTGAAGTGGCTGATGGGGGAAACTAATATGCAAGTGAGAGATACACTTGACTGGCAGCTGGCTTCAGAGTGATGGTGATTACCTCCTACGAGCACAACCGCATCAGCGTCTGTTTCGTCAAAGAAGCGGCCGTGGATGGTCAGCACGGTTCCACCAAGTACACTCCCACTCGAGGGAGAGACTCCTGTCACCTCTGAATGAAAGAGGCACAGTATACATCGTAATAACAAGTACGGATACTGCAAAATAACTAAACATGAACCGTTTTTTTTTGTGAGTATAATCAAGCATGGCATGTTTCTCTTGTACCTGCATAGGTCTGAAACATGGAGAGCTTGTCCAGAGATGAAATCCTGAACAGGTTCTTGTCTGGCTGACTCCTGTGAATTTAAGGCCAAGAATTAATATCTCTTCCCATAACGCTGCTGATGAATCTCCAAAACTTTAATGTTTCAGCAACTACAGAGAACCTAAGGGTTGTGGAAACTGTGCAGCACCTAATAGTAAGGCTGAAACATGAGATTTTTTTTTTTTTTTCATTTCTCACATGACCACAATGAGAATTTACAGTTTAGTGCTTTGATTTTACCTTCCAAACTCATCATCCAGAATGTAACTCAAGTTGTGGTGCCCTGTTATGAACACACATATTGCATTTGTTAAAGGCTATTTCAAAAAAATATATATATATATCTTTCATTGGTAACAACTTCACTTTCAAGCCAAAGTGACTTACCGACGTAGGTGCCTGTCATTTTGCAGCTCATGTAGCCCCATTGAGAAGATTCGCTGTCCAGTGTCAGGCCGTAGCTGAGGGGGAACATTACACAGACTTAGTATTTACTACATGAAACCAACAATGTTTGAGATTGCTTGATATCTATTACATAAAATTTATTTCATACATCCAATTTTATTTGGTGTAACTGGTTTCGATGCACTATTGATCACACAGAAAAGACTGCTCTGGAGCTGAAGCTGCTATAAAACATGTCTTGTGTTTATGTAAGTAACAGATCTGCTGTCCACGGGACGTTTTGCCCCGTCCAGTGTTACAGTGCAGTGTGTGTGTGAGATCTTGGCGTTCCTGTGCTGCTCTAAGGTGTCAGAAGGTCCTGCGTCAGTGTCACTAGGAGAAACTGCCACACATTTACTTCTGATGAAGTGATTTTAGTTCTGATCACGATGCACCCACAGACACACGACTTACAGCTCATCTGAGTCCGGCTTGAGGAGTTCACATGGCATCCCTCCCATGTAGCTTCTGCAATGAGCAAGGAACGAGAGGCATTAAAATGTGTGTGCATATGCATCAAAAATCTGCATTTTAAAACATTTGTACAAATGGAGTAACTAATTAGCCAGCTGGGTATCATTTGCCTCCACTGGAAAAACAATATCCAATTTAACAGGTTATTTTTTCTGGTGTTGAGAGTCAAATTCTTATGTTTTTTTTTTTTTTTTTTTTTTTTGTAAAATGAGTGAAAAATGGCACTGGGATGAGCTAATCTTTGCTAAGATAATCAAGTTGTTTCCAAAAAAAAAAAAAAAAAAAAAAAACCTGGCATCAAAAGTTATTTTCTTCATAGTTGTGGAGTGATCTGCCTTACCTGTCAACATTTATAACTAAAAAAAGGCATCTTTGACAGGAATATGTTTAAATTAGATTTTTTTTTTTTTTTTAATTGATGTTTTGCCTGTTTACCTCAGAAATCTGACATTGAGGCCATTGGAGCTTTTGGCAGTGTTGCTTCCATACACATCAGTGTAGATCCGTCCTCGCAGCGTCACCACGGTGCCTGTGTTTTCAGTGTGGGTGTAAGGATCAAGTATAAATTCCACTGTTTATTTATTGTATGCCTCTTCACAATGTACACTGTAAAAGCATAAGCTACATGAGGACAACTGTACCTGGGGGACCACTGACCGGACTCATGGAGTAGATGGTGGGAGTGCGATACCAGACCGCCTGAGGAGAGAAACAAACAAACCAGGGAGACAAAACTCAAAACTCAGAATGACTGAATAAACCACAAATTGCAATATCAGTATCTTAACATCAAATATGTGTAAAATGGGGCATCTGAGCTGTGTGAGACCCTGTGATTTGTTGTGAAAAACGTACGTAGATACTGCAGTGGTACGGTTTGTAATCACCCCGACATATTTGGCGGTCAGGAATGGGAACTCCATCCACACTGACATGGACCACATACTGGCCGCTGGGCATGGGCCTGTCACACACACAAAAAGGTGATACACACAGCATGCACTCTGGCTACCTGCTCACGATCGATATCACAACTTAAGACATCTGGCTGATGAGATTTAACCATGTGAACTGATGGTTTCCTCAAAGGGTACATGAATTAAGAGGGATTTTTTTTCCCACGCAGGCCTGTGTGTTTTACATGCAGAGTCTACCTGGTGTAGCACATGATCTGGTTGCCATGTGTGGAGTCTCTCTCCACATCGCAGGGGATTGACAGAGTGTCTGACACCAGAGTCACGCGGTTCCCAAACGTGTCATCCGCCGGATTCAGCTGGAACTGCCTTTCCTGGGCAAAACCTGCAGCACAGACCCACATAAACCATTTTATGTCATATGGCCGAGACGGCACAGTTACAGGGAATAGCTGGAAATTGGACTCTTAGTATATTTGGAAACACATAATCTAGTATTACAGCTATTTTGCAGCCCATTTTGACAAATGTAACCACTCCAGATTAACAAGACTATTTCCTATTGGCTACAAAGACCACTCTTACGATCTTCATAATCTGTCTATAATTCATTGTTAACAACAACAACAACAACAACAAAAAAAGCAATAACATTACTCGTTTGAACTTTTGAACTGGGTTTGAACAGAACAGGTGCAACCTTTCCTAAAATTCGGAATTTTTAAATAACCCCAAAAAGTCCTATCATAGTGCAGACAAATTCTAGTGTATTTGAGGAAGACCGTGCCGACAAACTGTGACCATCTTGACTCGTTATAAACACAAACAGACGCAGTTATCAGTGCCGCTTTACCTTCTCCTGAAATAGTGAGGCGTGTTGCACCATACGCGCTTCCTCTCCTTGGAGATACCGAGTCGATTTTTTGGGCATCTGGAAGGAAAATAAATGACGGTCTATTTTGGAGACAGACGCACATTGATCAGGAATTTTAGAAGCCTGATATTATAATGGCACAGAAAATCAGTGCTACAGTGATATCATAGCAGATAAAAAGTGGATATGACCCCAGAAGGCCAATAAAAACACAGTTGTGCACCACAGTAAATCTCTGTAGAAGATTAGGCTTAAAGGAACAGGATTTGTGGATGAAATAAATTTAAAAGCATTTGTAGCCTAACTAATTTAGTCTGTGATGCTTAGCTCCGGTTGCCTACTCACAGCAGCAGCAGCACCAGCAGCAAAGCGCCAGGAGGAGAGCCAGAGGTCGGTGCAGCCGCGGCGAGGCGCGCTCCATCCCGGGACGTTTACCTGCTGTGATGTTCCTCAGCTGATCCTGCGCGGCCCAGGTCTGCCACACAAACCCACCATCAAACAAGCAGAACCAGGGAGAGGTCTTACTTCACACACCCAAGTTTTCCGTGCTTTTAAGAAAATCAACACAAAGCACAAACCCTTATCATATCCCTTATCCCCCATCCCTTATGATAAAGTCGGAATCCTATAATAAATTTTAGAGGGTCACTATAAAAATTCAACAGCCGTGAATCAGTTCTTATAACTCTAGCAGAGGGAAAACACCATAAATTATCAGAGGGCCACTAAACTGGACACTGAGTAGCCTACCGCAGACAGACGCAGGTTTCCACGAGGTTATTATAAAAATATTACAAGTGATTTTCCGATATTTACATCAGTATCAATGCCAAAAAATGTTGAAAAGTGTAAGAATTGCAAACAAGGATGAACTAGGCTAGTGATCCATTTGTAATGATAATAAAAACTAAAATAATATGAAACCAAGTGCTGGAAACACATTTACCTGTACATGCAAATGCCCAGAGAGAGAGAGAATCACTGTGTGTGTGTATGCAGGAAAACAGCAGCACTTTATACTGACAAGTGACGTCCCACACCTGAAACTGGGAGGGCATTGTTGGGACTGTCTACACACACACACACACACACACACACACACACACACACACACACACACACACACACACACACACACACACACTTGTAACCCTGTAACAGATAGGTAAAAGGATCCACAAGACTATAAAACAGTTGTTCAAATAACAAAATGGGTCGTTGAAACAGGAGCAGTTTCATAATTTCATGAATGTAAAAGCTCCTGTGGGTTAAATTTTAGTGATTTTTACTGTGGCACGTCTGCATTTCAGTGTCACTCTATTTGTCATAAACGATGACAGGGGCACATGGTTCTCTTTAACAGATTTTTGTGTGTTACCTAATCTGCCCCTTCGTTCAAATGGTCAAACCTGGGAGTAAACTCTTGCACCAAAGGAACGCAGTTAAAAACCTTCTCACTTCAGCTACATCATTTTAACCAAATTTTGCAATAATTAAAAAGAATGCCAAGCGAAGTAAAGGCCATGTTTGATTAATCACACTGTACTGGACACCGAAATTGGTTTGGTGGTTTACTAGACATGCTGAGCAGACAGAAATGAGACTCCCAATGCAAAATCTGCATGAATCATCATGCGCCCACTCGTCTGTGTCCTTTCATCAACCTCTCTCTCTCACTCAACTTCCTCTGCAAACCCCTAAATAGCCAGAAGGAGTGTGACATCACTTCCTGCATATGGATGTGTCATTCAGTTGTTGTCAAGAGTCTGAAATGGGGAGCAGTGACAACATCTTAGAGGGTGTAAATCACATAGTTTCATCACAACACGATAATTATATCGATTCTTTGGACATACCGTTATGCCCATTTAACACGATCAGTTTCATTACAGTGCTGTGTTTCTGTCCCCGGTTGTTTGGCCAGATTCAACATTTTCCTGGGCGTTTTATCTCGTCAGATAAAATGGTTGTTTTGGTGTGGGATTTGTCAGTTGACCCGTCTTTCCTCTGAAATCCACAATATTTCCACTACTGCTGTTTTTTTTTCCAGGGAGGGGTGTAGATATCCTTATTTTATTTTTCTTGGCTGATGGCCGTGGCTTCCAGTATCTGCCTGGCACTGTTTGAAATGTTTAAGAAGGCGGGAATTTCTTGGGAATTTCCAAATAAAGACATATCTCTAAGATGATGGTATAGATTGTTTCACTCCTACTTAACAGCTGGAAAAAAGGCATTAAACAAGCAGCCTGCCGTGTGCTGCCATCATCCCAAAACGTTAACAATAGACGAAAGGGAAATGGAAACAGTCACAAGGACCCAAATGCAGACCAGGGAGTCAAAGCTGAGACCTTGAAGTCTTTGCAGAGGTTTGTCGTCTGGAGCTCAGGTGTTGACAGAGCTAACAGAACAGCAACAGGCCGAGACGAGAGGGAACTGGCCAAGAAGCAGAGAGGAAAGTAACTCGTTATATTTACTCATGCTACTGTCACTAAGTCGCTTTTTGTGTATTTGTTGTTGTTTTTTTTGAGTACTTTCAAAAGTTAGTAATTCTACTTTTACTTAAGTACACTTTTGCTGAAGTATTGTACATTTTAAATCACATTCACTATACAGAGGACAAATTCTGCATGCTCTCTGTAAGCATCAGAAACTAGGCCCTAGCAGATTATGGGGCCTTTCACAGTAAACGGTCATTTAGCAAAGATTAGAGGAGTAATCTGGCTTTACTTGTTTGATGCACATTTTTCCAAAATTTCCAGTAAAAGGAATCTCATTTGAACTTTGTGCTCTTGTCCTTTTCAGAATTTCATTGGTCAAGATCGCCTCTGTTGTGTCTAAAAAGCAACTTGGTAACTTTTACTCCGAGTACATTTCACGAGTTACTTTTTACTTGGAGAAGATTGACACAGTTGTACTTTTATTTGAAAGTAAGTTAAAGTATCATCACTGTAACAATACTCTTTCCACCACTGCTAAGAATGACCTGAGAGCAAATGATGTGGCTCATGCAGGGAAACAAGCTGGGTGAGACTATGGGAGAACAGGAAGGACAAAAAGGCACAATAGAGAAAACAAAGTCACAGGATTGCAACAGGGAACAACAAGAACGCACAAATGACACATGTTGGGTGTCAGCCAGCTTGCTGAAGTGATAAAATGTCCCTATCCTGATCCTCACATCGGGGAAATTCACTTTGAGGTGTATTTAATCGCATCAACTGTAACGGCTGTTTGTTCTGTGCAGCTGATCAAAGGAGGTTGAGCGAGATGCGCCGATACACGTGCATCAGGCATCAGGGTCTGAACCTGCTGAACAACATTTCTGCTCTGGGTTCTTCCCTTTACACACTCTCAGACCTTGTGGAAAAGGCACGTTAGCTGATGTCATACACCATAGGCAGCCTCTGACAGAGTGATACCGCTCCTCTTGGTGTTTGCGTGGCAGTCTGGTATGTCCTCTGATGGAGAGACACACAGCAGCACCGACCTTCAGGAAACCGTGAGGGATTTTCACCTCAAAAGGTCTCTCACTGTTCACAGCATGAAAATGTCTGACGTGGAAAACATGCGCTGTATATTATCTGCACCAAAGAAGCTCCTGTGAGATGTGTAAAAGTCATTATCAGTGTTTCAAAGACATGCTGCGGTGTCTAAATGCCCAGTTCATAAGGACAGATAATAAATCATGCAGTGATACGGGACTCCATCAGAACACCAAAAGTATTTCCACAAAGATATTTCTGGGCTCTCCTTACGTAAGGTCCGGAGCAGATAATGGTGCTTGTGTCACTTTTGTTTACAGCTATTTTTAGCTCAAACCAGCCGTCATGCCACATTCCAAGAAAACGATGGCGAAAGGAGGATGAACCGTTTGAGTTTTTTCCCCTTTGAGGAACAACTCATTCGTTCATCACCAACAAAAAGGTCATTGGGTCATGAGGTGTCTTTCTTTTGATGGTACCATTTCTGTAGAAAAACATGACAGGACCAGCATTGACCAAAAATAGGCATGGCTTTATTTCATTTTTCTCCAAAAACGCATAACAATAAACTAAAATCAATATCAAAACACATGATAAAAAATAAAAATAACACTTCAGCGTTGCTCACAATGAGAACAAACATCTGTATGGGTTTTTTTTTTGTTGTTTTTATTATTGTGGACCTACAGTGAGTAAAAAAATGCCTAAGACTGGAATCATCCGCTTCACAAGGTTGCATGTTGAGCTAGAAAAGCTCTGATTCTCTGCAGGAGTTCTTTCTTCACGCTATCGGGGACAAGTGCTGCACAGGACAGAGGGGAGAAAAAGAAGAATACAAAATATTTACGAAACCATAACATAACTTCACATAACCCATTGCTTTTGAAATGCACTAAGTGGATTCAACATGAATTTAGATAAGCATGTGTATGTAGCTTTGAATGGAAAGAATATAATCACTTCCACAATTTAGTGAAAACTGATTAATCCATCAGTCCAACAGCAGAAAGAGAAGGCATTATATTTCAGCTAATTGATGAACTGATAATAATCTTGAGAATCAATTTATCATTTTAGTCATACGCCAAATAAAAATACCAAATATTTGGGGTTTACAGCTTTACAAATGTTATGTTATTTGCTTTATTCCCTGTTTCATATTATTTCAATATCAACAGGCTATGTTGGACCTGTTTTGATGGCAAATCAGAGAAGATTTAAGACATCACTTTCTACTCTACGTTTAATTCTATATGTTGTGAAGGGCATTTGCAGGTTTTTTTTATTTTTTTTTTTTACATTTACTACCTAAATAACTGATTCACTGAAAAAGAGACCTCATATATTTGGCATGATACGTTTAGGTTTATTTTTTGCACAGTTTAAAAAAATATATACATATAAAAAAAATGACAAAAGGTAACAAGTGATCTGCAGTCCAGTGGGCTTATTTGAAGCCTCCACCTAAAAACTGTTACATTTTTAAAGGATGATAGAAAACAAGCAGTTAACCTACAGACTATGATAGTGACAACATATTTATGTATATAGAAAAGAACAATATTAACAATAATAATGCCAAAATGAGACACAGAAAATAAATGTGTGATGTGTTTAAGTGAGTGTGGGGATAGTGGTTAGTAGTAATAACAGTTATACATAAGGATAATAATTATTACTGGAGAAAAATATGGATATGAAGTGAAAGGAAAAAACACTGTGATACTTTTATGTTTGTGAATGAATGGGGAAAAAAGCGACAAAGGAGTGTGTGTTTGATGTGTGTGAGCCGCTGTGTGAGTGAGTACCTCTGCCTTTGGGTGTGACTTCTGTGACCAGGTCCTCCACTGTGACGTGCTCCAGGCCCTTTTCCCTGATCACGTCTGAAACAAATGTTTATTAAGATTTATTTTAATAATGCACGTGTTTCAGGACGTGGTGCTCGCTCCCTGCCTCCCTCACAAGTGA
Source organism: Myripristis murdjan (assembly GCF_902150065.1). Taxonomy (NCBI): domain Eukaryota; kingdom Metazoa; phylum Chordata; class Actinopteri; order Holocentriformes; family Holocentridae; genus Myripristis; species Myripristis murdjan. The sequence goes on from NC_043990.1 coordinate 9,548,931, forward strand.
CGGGACTAATCTGCTGTTTGTGTCTCACTGACTGACTGCTGCATATATATAATAAAAGAAAAGAAATATTAAAAACAATGTACAACAATAAAATAGCATGGTAGACTAAAATTACAACAATAAAAAATACTAAATATTAAAAACAAATATATGAAAAAAAAAACAATAAAATAATATTAAATAAAATAAAAACAAAGATAAAAAATAGTTATGAAAACCAGTGGAAAAATTAAAGCTATAACATTAACGCCAAAATAAAAGCCAGATCGAAAAGGTTGGTCTTCAGATTCCTTTTGAAAACTGTGATATGCAGGGGAAGTGTGTGCCATGAAAACAGAAGGCAGTCTCACTGTGAGTGAACTGACACACACACACACACACACACACACACACACACACACACACACACACAAACAAACAATACCTTTGCAGTGTGCTTTCAGCTGATCCTTCCAGCCACACTCCACCAGCTTGGCCCTGAGCAGTTCTTTCAACCTAAAGCCACACATTAAAGTTGTTATACACAAATTAAAAATATGATACCTTCACATTTACAAACACCTTTTTTGACCCCCGTAATTTAAACCTCCAGAAAACGCTTGTAATAATAATAATAATTAAAAAAAATATCTCCCAAGTTTAAATGTCAGGTATTTTATGCATCTTGTGAGTGTCTAAATAGCCCTTTAAATAAAACATAACCTCCCACTTAACCTCCTTATAGATCAAAATTCTTGTGTAAATCATGTTTTTACCTCCCAAATGTCACATTAACCATCAGTGGCTCTCACATTATCAGAATCAGAATCAGAATCAGAATACTTTATTGATCCCCAGGGGGAAATTACTTTTTGTTGCAATAACAACTCCCACTCAAAGTGTAAAGTAAAAAGAGCAATTAGTCAAGAAAAATAAAGAAGGAATATAAATATAAATATAAATATATATAGAATAAAAAGAAAGAAAAAATATACGTACAAGTGCAAACATGGACAGGAGTTATTGCACTATAGGTTATTGCACCTAAGTATGGTATTGAATATGGGTTATTGCACAGGTTATTGCACATAAGTATGGTATACAAATATGGATTATTGCACAGGTTATTGCACATAAGTATGGTATAGAATATGGATTATTGCACAGGTTATTGCACATAAGTATGGTATAGAATATGGATTATTGCACAGGTTATTGCACATAAGTATGGTATTGAATATGGATGAATGAATATGGATATGGATTTATGTTAGCTGGGGCTCACAAAGCAGAGGTTTATGTGTTTTCTGACAATTATAAATGTCATGTTACAGCTCCTCGGTGTGCAAAATGTGTATAAATGTTGATATCTCTTTTATGTTTTATGCAGCTAAAAAAAAAAAAAAAAAAAAAAAAGAAGAAGAAGAAAGAAAGCCCAGAGAAACCACGGTGCGTACAAAACGTGAAGACGGCTCGTGTGAATGTCATATTTACCCACTAAATTAGTACAATTAATGACATAGGAAGCATAGATCATGTATGCAAAGAGGTAAAACATTGATTAGAAGCTGACTCCAGAGATTATAATCGGGGTTAAATCGACTGATGACCACCACAGCTCGCTCACCGTTCCCGTTCGCCCATTTCTATCAACTTCTGGTTTATCGCGGCTCTCATCTGGGAGTCTTTGCTCATGATCCGCCTGGGGAGGAAACACAAGCGACAACAGTTTAGCGTTGGACTGGACGAGATCGGAGCAGCAGACAAAGAGAAATGGCTTCAAATCGCCAGGTAAACGCCACCTTTGTCGAGCAAAATCAGCTGGGGAAGACTCAGTCCCTGCACACGACTAAAACACCGCCGTGGGAAACATCATGAAGGCGTAACGGTTCCGCTTGCACCGCTGGGTGAAAAGCTGATAATAGTCTTTTAAATCATATAAAAGACGATATTTGTTAAGTTTATGCGACAGATTAATATTTATTTAAAAATTAGAGAGGGAAAAAAGAGGACTCAATTTAAGCGAAAAAAATAAAAAATAAAAAAAAAGGTTGGTGTCCGTTTTAAAATGGTGCCGGGTGACACCAAACAGGAAACGCGTGTCTCATCTCGCTCTGCACAGAATTTGTTTTATTTTGTTGTTGTTGTTGTTGTTTTTCCTCTTCCTGCTTGTGAGTTGAGTAAGTCAGACACGCTTTCCAAAGCATGGCCGCATCAAATTATTCGCTGAAGGTCAACAGGGAGCTTTTGGACCCTAATTTTGAAAGTTACAGGCTGTCTCTGGACGCCATAGCGACTTACAACGTTGAGCTGGATGCTGGTGAGAGAAACTAGACTCACACACACACACACACACACACACACACACACACACACACACACACACACACACACACACACACACACACACACACACACACTGACAGCAGGGTAAAAGCTCTGGTACCTTTCTGTTTCACATGTTGCCATACATCTCTTATTGGTAATATCATATTTATACCACTTTCAGGGGGTGCAGATTAATCAACAATGTGCTTTAGTGATGATACTCAAACTGTGCCACTACCACCAGGCCATACTATAGCCCTGTGGTTCTCAAAATAGGGCCCGGGGACCCTCTGGGATCCTCGAGTGGGTTGCAAGAGGTCTCCACCAAAGGGATGAGGCCTGTTTACAGAGGAAGAGAACGTAAAACACGGGGGAAAAAAGATAAAACAAATTGCTAAAATACTTCAAATGAGGTTTAAAAGCAAAGTGTGTGTTTGGTACAGCGTCTGTCATGAGGTGTTTTAGTCAGAGGCCATAGAGGAGAAGAAGATTTGCGGCCTATTTTTAAAAGCAGCTACAGATGGGAAGCATGGAATAACTTCTGCTGTTTGGTTCCACATTTTTTCAGCCTTTTTTAGTCCAGCTGGGACAATATCCTCATCCTCCGATACTAGCCTATATACTGTCACGATACTCGAGTTGTGATTCGATATTGTGATTTATTGTGATTTTTAAAAAAAAATATTTTAATGGTCCTAGTTTGTGGTTGTGAAGTTTTATGAGGCTCACTATAGGTCATTTTATACAGTGACGTCAAGTTTCAAGAACTGGTCTCACTACAGTGAAATGGCTGCTGTGGGGTCTAACATCATCACACATGAATCACATGCGGCTCATTGAATCCACAAGAGTCTCAGCTCTCCAGTCAAAGCCGACTGATGCAACTCCAAGACTGTTTAGGCCCCAGTCTGCTCAAACACACCGTTATACAACAGGCCACAAGAACACATGTGGACTGCATGGGATCAGCAGAAGGTGGGCATGTCTGCAAAGGGGAGAGCCGTGGCTGCTCACAGAGAGCCCATTTTCATTCACAGATCTAGAGGTCAGAGGTCAAGGGGCCTCCTTCAAAATGCAAGTTTTTCCCTTCAACAAAATTTGCCTAACTTTGGAGCGTTATTGCTGACAGTCTAGCAGGAGATGCTTGGTACCAACAGATTTGTTAGGCTGGTGATTTTCATATGATACCAATATATTTACTTTAAATTGATTCAGTGATTTAAAAAAATGCATTAACAACTGTAAAGGCGGTGTCACCGTGTTTGGTTTTAACTCTGGGAACAGCTAACAGACCGGCTCTGATTACCTGAGGAGACCCTGTCAGTTCACACTCTTTAATGAATGTAAAACAGCAGCTGCTGTGATCATCAGCTCCAGGAGCGCTCTCGCCACACAGGTACACAGTTAGACAGCACTTATTGAACAACAGCAAACATCTGGAGTTCGCATCATCAGAGCATTATGGAGTTGCATGGGTAATAAAGCTTGTCATGGCGTACTGTGTGTCTGTTTGAGGAACTGGTGACATGAAATAGTTTGAGAGCCGCCGCTGTAGCTGTAACACAAACGAGCTGTAGAGGCAGCTGGACTGTGTAGGCGGTAATTAAGATCCATCATAATGAGAACAAAAAGCCAGGAAGAACAGGAAAACACAAATGTAAACATTATAAAGTGCTCTGTCATTTTCATGCTATATCTTCTAAATTGTGTTTTGTTTTGTTTTTTTTTCCCTGGGTATGCTGCAGCTGTGGAAGAGGTGAAGCTGAAGGACAGCCAGTACACCCTGGAGCATGTCCGTGCTTTTGGCATGTACAATTACCTGCACTTAGACCCCTGGTACGAAGACAGTGTTTTCTTTGTGGACTGCAAAGGACGGGTTCTCAATCTCACTGTCACACTGGTAAGCTTGTAAATCTGAGAATCATTTTCCATTTTTTCCCCCCTTTTTTTTGCTTGTAGGTGCAGCTTCTTAGGTGTGTCTCTGAGGCAAATTCCTGTATTCACTGTGCTTTGCCAAATTAAGTGATGGTGATGTGGTTATACTGAGGGTGTTGATGGCGGTTCAGTGCACGCAGCACACCAGTAGGTGGTGACAAAATACTGTGATAGCATCAGTTTTGTCTGACATTAATTTTTGGCTCTTAATTTTGGGACGTGTGAAAGATCTTTGCAAAAATCTCACAATGCTGAAGTTCCAAATGTTGCATAATTTAGTCTGGCTTGTTAGCGTTGCACCATCTTGCTTGTTTCCTGCTTAAGATGCTGAATTGAACAGAGAGAGAAAGAGGGAGAGAGACAGAGACAGATGGACAGGGGTAGAGAAATGAAGTCCTGACAATGGGAAATGACAGTGCTCTTTGTTTGACTTGTTTCCATCATGATTTAGCTGGATCTCAAAGAGGGAAGAACGATAAAAAAAAACGGATAAGAGCCGCTGATCCACTTGTGTTATGAGCCAAAACTAAGAGGAGGAGGATTTAGTCCACGACTGTGACCTTTTCAACTGAGACGTCTTTTATGACTAAGACACTCAGACCGCATCGGCTGTGATTACGGATAATTGATGCCACATTGCTGTTGTCCGTCTAAACCGGCCTGAATGATGGTCATCAGACTATAATCCTAAACAGGCAGTATCACCGTCTTTCAGTGGCATCATTAGATGACTCTTTATGGAAATGTGTTACGCAAATTCTAATTACAATCATCACATGAAAATTACTGCCCCTTGCAAGTCTTTTGTGTACATTTAAAGGGAAGTGCTGGGAGGCATTGTGCATAGGCAATTCGCGCTCTCCTCAGGGCAGAAACAGCGTGGATGCAGGAGAAAATGATCTCAGAGGTTCACCCACATTAGGCACCAGTATAATACACAGTATCATGCTCCATAGCAACAGCAGGGCAGTTGCTGCCCAGTTCTTTAGAAACACCGTTACTTCATGCAGTGAGTAATTGATGCTCATGTGGTGGCATATCTGCTTATTACTAACCAGGCGGTGAGAGAGCAGGCGTGAGTCACATGTGAGGCCCAGTCACATGGGAGCTGACAACTTTGTTTATCTTTGACGTGTAAGTCTTGGTCTCTGTCACTCAGGTTTATTGATGAGAGGATCTTCCTTGGCCTCTTGGCAATAAGAGCCGTATGCAAATGATGTTTATACCATGAGTCACTGGCTGAATTTTCTTATGGGATTAAAGTGGCCAGCTCAGTATGCAAGCAATAACCTTTCCCTTCCTCTGTAGTTCAAAGAGGGCTGTCATTAAGTGTCCCCATTACAGTCTTTGTGAGACATGACAGGATTGCATAAAGAGTGTGATTTGATAGGTTGGTTGACGCGCGCAGAGTTTACTTTATTTTTCCATCTTTCTCTTAGCATCAGTGTAGTTTGCAGTGCAGAAGTGACAGCACCCATCTTGCTTTTCTTGCTTTTCTGCACTAACACACAACTAACATTCAACTTTTCCTGCCCACAGCTACTCGTGAATCAAACAAATCAATCTGTATGAAAAACCACAATCCTTGTTGGGCTTCTCCTGGAAAGTGGTGCTGAGTGACAGGTCTGTTGATTTGTGAATCCAGGACACGGCCCTGGGGAAGCCCAGAGAGGTCTACCGTATGACCGCCGACTCCAGCCAGTGTGAGGATCGCCTGTGTGCCTCCCTCAGCCTCACCTCGGCGACCTGGGCCGCCCTCTCCGACGGCACCGGCAGGCTCTTCCTCCTCCGCACCAGCAAGAGAGGAGAGAGCTCTCATATCAAGTGGGAGGTAAGAATCGCAGTGGGGTCTGCAGCCTCATTTTTCAGTGCTGCACAGCCAAAATTGCATGGCGATCTTGCAATCAGAAAACACAGCAGTCACAATGTGGAGTAAAAAGGGGCAGCAAAAGAACAGTTCACCCAAAGGTGTAAATAGTCTTGCCATTATCAACTCACTCTCATGTTGAAACACTGGTGAAGTTTCTATATCCATGTAACATAGGCCTACATCGCAATTTGAGCGAATAGAGAGCGTTTCTTAAAGGGATAGATTGGATTATCACCCATATAGTCGTATTTGTTGCTTTAAGCAAGTGTAATACATTCAGGAAGTTTGGCTAATGAACCAACGAGGGCTTCACTGCGACAATAATGTTATTGCTTCAAAGTGAACAAGGCAGATACAACCTTGAAAGCAACTTGATTTTCAACGCCGACTAACTGAAAAATTGTTTTGGAGGACGTTTTGGTTTCACATTCAAGGCTCTTTGCAGTCCTCTGTCTTCCAAAACTGTTTTCGGGCGCAGCAGTGCCCCTGAATCACCCTTTAAGATGAATATGTGAGTTCCAGAAAAGGGCTGAAGAATGGCCATAAAATGACTCCAAAGTGTATCATGGCGCATGAGTCACAATGATATTTTTATTCTTTCATTCATTTATTCATTGCAGTAGTCTCCAGAAATAAATGAAAACGTATAAATAGAGACAACCCACTGTGCAACACTTGGGTAAACTCACAAAACATTCGTGTCCTGATGCCATGTCATCATATGAAAATGAAATGCATTAAGAATCAATACAGTATTGCAAAAAAACAGTATCCCACTGCTCAGCTGTCTCGACTGTTTTGACAGTGTTTTGAAACCAAATGGATACACAGTGGGTGCAAAAGGTCAGTGTTTACCACATCATCTCTGGGATTTTCCACACTTGTTCTGCACAACAACAACAGCAACATTCACTACAGCAGTGAGTGGATGCTGTTGGGAATATTGTAATTACAGGTGGTTTTGAAAGTGAGTTTTTACAGCCAGAAGTTGCAGCACCTGTTGAAGTAATTGTGGAGTCACTGGTAGCCAAGTGATGGTTCATTTTTACTGTGAGGGGTATGTCTACCTCCTCTAGCAGACAAATGGACATTTTCCTCGTCTAGTCTGAAAATCTTACTTTGCTTGTTTGATTGTGAAATTAGCTGTTGAATTTTGCTTTCAGAAAGTTAAATTGCCTATCTATTATAAGTAACAGCAAACGCAGTATGGAAAAACACCAGAATTTATAGTGTGCAAGGACTGAAAAGCATCAAAAAGCTTCAAAATGTTAGATTGTTACAATGAGAATACAAGCTGCTTCTTGTAATGGGAATTTTTTTTTTTATTGGAAATTCAATTAGGCAGAGTTTAATTCTGTTTAGGAAAGCAGCTGGCATGTCGCCTGAAAATGTTAAGCAGAAAATACTTTTCTCTGTTGTGTGATGAAGAAGAAAACAGTCCTTTGATTCCGCTCAGAAAGGTATCAAAGGAAGTGCTGCTTTTGAACTGGTACCAAAACTCAAACTTCAGAACCAGTTTGAGCTTTGAAAAAAAAAAGACAGTCAAACCTTCGCAAATTGGCTCGTACTGCCGATTAGAAGAGTCTTTGTTTGGTTTGTCCTTTTAACAGGCATAAGGTTGGGATTGCAAATGAGAGTTCACTGTCTGACCAAGCAGACTTCATGCAAATCCAAATGCAAAGTTCAAGAGTGGAATGTGTAATGAAGGATTAAGGAAGCCAGAAACTTCCAGTTAGAAACTGATTTTAGCAGGTCCAAGTGTCGCCGCTCGACTTTCAGAGCCACGCCGGCGCTGCCTCTTCCACTTTGTCTAATGTTTGTTTGTTGTTGTTTATACAGATGCCAGGATCAAAATTGACGATTCAACAAATTACACTTGTGCAGGCACCGTTAAAAGCAGGCTTCTCAGCTCCACTTTAATGTTTGTTTTTAACCAGACAAATGTGCACAGCGGTTTAGAAATTCTTTATTTACTTCATAAGGTGTGTCATGACACATGAGTCACAATACTATTTTTATCACAATACATTGCAATAGGCTCCAGAATTGAATGAAATGTATAAATAGAGACAACCTACTGCGCAACACCTGCGTAAACTCACAAAACATTCGTGTCCTGATGCCATGTCATCATTTGAAAATGAAATGCATCAAGAATCAATACAGTATTGCAGAAAACAGTGCAGTAATTGTGTGGTATTCAATAATAAGGTGATAATAATGCAGTAACTAAGTCGCAGTCAATAGTAAGGTGATTATAATGCAAGGTGCTTGGAGTAGATAGATAGATAGATAGATAGATAGATAGTATTTGTAGCATGTGAATGTTAAATATCTATCTATTTTTTGGTTTTTATAAATAATTGTGCAGATATTGTATATTTTGATTTATGATCTGTCTACTCACTGAAAGTCTCTTTCAATAAAAAAAAATACCTAAAATGCAAATCTAAATGAATATGTGTTTTAAATTGGTAATCTGTAAAATCCTCTTTAATGTATTTATTACTTGTGGCCATCACTGTGCTGTTTGTGCGCTCCGTGTCTCACCTGTTAGTCAAACAGTTGCAGCCAGTGCCGTGACGTCCTCAGCTCTCTGCCGAGGGAGTTTGAGTTTCTGTGGGTGGCTCTCACTCCTCAGGATAATCATCCTATTGTTCTTCTTCTTGTTATTATTATGCTCAACAAGCTGCTGTTGCTGCCGCTGGCAAAGTAAAACACATCACTTCATGTGCACCAGAAGATTTTTGCTAGTAAAGACCCACTCGACAACGAGGGTGTAGAATAGCAAGCAGAAAAGTTTTATTGAGCCGGGTGTAGACTGAAACACTATTGTGCTTTATCAACAGGTGGTAGGGGGTACCAAAACAGACATTTGTTTATATAAAAATGTAGAAAACTGATATTTGACATGAATGTTAATTACTCCAACTGACACAACTTACCCACCATTCCCTGTCTACTTTCACTGGCTGTGTCATCTAAACCTGTCCTTACTTGTCTCTTCTGTGTGTGTAGCCGCTGTTCAGTGAAGAGCTGGGCGAGCCTTTCACCATCCTGCACAGCGTGTCCCATGTCCAGGCCGGGGTCCACGCCATGGAGGTCCTGCTGCTCCGCATCCAGAAGGACTCCGAGGAAACCAGGGGAAGCGGATATTCTGTGTCTCTTGAATGGGTCACGGTGGGCAACACGGCCGGACAGGGTGAGTGCCACCCCGCCCTGTCATAACTTAGCATGTAGCAGCACTAATAAGGTGTATAATTAACAGTCCTGTATGAATAAAGTTGTGTATTACAATCCTACTATCTCACATTAATATGCATTTTTACTATTCGTGTCCAAAACAATACAGAAGTTGCTGTTAATTAAGGAGGTTAGTCATAGTTGATCGTTAACTGAGTTTAATTATTATATTCCAGATAAGATTAGTGTACTCTGAAGCAAACACTGGCGAGAAGAATTTTCATTAAAGTTGCTGGCGCTTTGCTGCAAATGAAACACTGACTAATGAGTCAAAGATTGGCGAGACAGAATGGGGAAAAAAACACGGCCTTTTGAGAGTCCCTTCCTCATTTCATAGGATTTCTAGATGCAGCTCTTTGATATCTGCGGGCTCTGGCTTAATCTTTTGTTGTTGGTTTAGCGTCTCGGTATTAAATGAAGCCCACATACTGTTTGTCCAAATTAGCTATGCAGGGTTTTCACATTTCATTGTGTTTTCTGCACAGCCGCTGCTCTTTTATCAATGAGAGGGGTTTGGTTATCTCTGTGGAGGGAATCTTCAAATTGATTTTGTCACATGATATGCATCAATTTGGTGTGATCAATACATTCTCCATATACTTGCATGTAGTATTCCTGTGATTTAAAACAGCTCGATCAATATTTGTGAACATGAGCAACTCCTACAAAGGTCGAAACTAGAAAATGGATGCTGTAAATCTGTAATCTCATCCAGACTTTCTTGAGTAGCATTATGACTTTGTGTTTTCATTCAGGGTTTGTTTGAGGTGATACGTTCAATTGATTTCTTGCATTGATAATAAGGACTGTGGAAACTTGAGCATGTGCCTGTAACCTTGTAAAATGACCTGCCACTGAGCTCCAGACTTCAGTCTCCTGATGACGACATCAAAAGAGTCTGCTCTCTCTTTTCTCTCGGCTTGACAAAGACTTATCAGGGGAAAAAAAAGCCGTTTGAAATCCATACTTCAATATCTCTAAATTAACAAGGATTCAGGCTGAAAAAGTGTCAGTTTGGATACTTGCAACTTAGTCATCTTCTTGTTTTAAAATCATCTAAAAAATAATTCAAATCATATATATATATATAAATAAATCATCATTTGTTCTTGTTTTTCGCTGTCAAGCTTTTTCTTTGTGCCTTTGTCACTTTTCCCAAATGGCAGATAATTTGGAACATCATCTGTGGAATGTATTTCAGGAAAGTTTGCTGTAAAAATTAGGTAGCCATCATTCGAATTAAACTTGACACCTTGTCTACAAGTTGACTAACAATACAAAATTGAATCTGATTTTGATTCTTTAAGTTCATGGTTCACAAAATGCTTACACATTTCAAGATCCTCTGTTTTTTTGTAATTATGAAAAAAAATGAGCAATGATCGTGGTGCACCACATAAACAGCTGGCATCACAAGACACAAAAAAACAAACAAATAATCAGTGTTATTTGTAGAGTATTTTTATCTGACGCACGTCTTCACTACATCTTTCTGTCAGATCTCTGCTCTAATTAGCTTCCTCATCTGTGTTGTGAAAGCGTGACTTTATTGTTTGTGTTAAGAACGGGTCGCTGTAATTGGCCTGGACACATGAGGTTTGGGAGGTAAGGTGTGCAGTCTGTGTTAAAAACCTGTTGATGTTTTTTGCAGCTCCTGCTGGTCACTGACAAAGGTTGGTGCATTAGTCCTAAATGACTTAGCACCTTTATCCCTGCATCTTTGTGTTTCCACACTTAGGCCAGGAGAAGAAGTACGAGGTGAGGAAGAGGAGGGTCCTAATGGGGAAGTCGGTGCCACATTATGCAGCAGTGGAGCCGCAGGGTAAGGGGCTGATGGTGGCCTCAGAGAAGCCCTTCGTCTTCACGCATGTGGACGGCCGGCCTGTGGACCAGCCCGCGGCGGAGCCCATGGAGGTGGAGACAACAGGTGGGTCAGAGGTGGAGGCCAACCAGCCTGCTGCTGGAAAATTACGACTGTGTGGTTAGTGATTTGTCGACCAGTCCCAGCAGCTGCGTCATGTGCTTTGAAAGGGCATCAGTCACCATCTGGAGGTCATTTCTCATTCTAAAAATTGATCAGACTGATTTGAGATATTCACAGCGTCTTGTAAACTGTAATCTCAACAGCAACTGTGAGCTGTGAACAGAAAAGAGAGACAAAGTAGAGCCAAAGTCGGCTGTGAAAACCACTTTTTGGCTGTCAAATCAAATGTCAGACAATGTCAGATATCCAGTGTAGTTTGTGACCTCTAGTGGCACCATAATGCTCACTAAAGCCTCTGTGAAATAAGCCTTTGCCATGGTCTTGTGAGCTGGGAAACTAATTCGTCATGTTTATTAGGCTTCCAGGACAAGGACAGTGACAGTGGGTACCTTTTACCTTTGAGTACCAGGTCTCTTTTGTCTAGTTTAATGGACGTGAGCTGTTTGGAGGAGTGACTTTGTGCAATCTAAAGCAGCAAAAAAAAACAATATCCAATTTGTAACTTTTTGGTCTTCCACCCATGTTACGTGTCAGCCGTTGGCTTTCTGTGTCAGAAGAGTTTTGACATCTCCAACCTTGACAATTTAGACAGTTTTGATATCACAAGACCTGACACTGTCCCTCATACGCTCTGACTCTGCTAAAACACTAAAAGAGTCTTTGTCGTGGTTTGACATTGATCGTATTTGCAGTGAGAAAGCGCCACCTTTTTTTTTTTCTGATCTCCTCTTTTGTTAAATCACAGTCACAATCAGAAACCGGCCAAAAGAACAAACAAGCCTGTGTGTAAAACGGTTGAAACAAAGTGAAATATAAACATCATCTGGACCCTGAATGGAAGAAGTGATATCATCGCAGCCGCCATTTCTCTGCATCTCTCTCGACTCTCTCTGGTTTAGATAGGATTCATCATGCTGTTGTGGCTGTTTGTTTTGAAGGAACATTCAGTGCCTCGGCTCATTACCCTCAAGAGCTCCAGGTTGAAGACACAAACGACTAGTTGGGTTGTAGCCATAGAAACAACAGAGCCGGCGAGTTACAGGCAGAGTATTGTCAGAATGGCTTCTTTTACAGGCCTGGTAATCTGTATCTGTGTATATAAATATCCTTTCAGCCCACTGATTTCTGTTGCTGGCTGACAAGATCCTTCTTTTCTCTCCCTCAGAATAGCTTCTTTTTTTTAATGGTTTTGATCAATCGCAGATCATCACACAGAAGTCATGGTAACACATCACAGTCCGCTGGCAGCATTGGTTCTCATAAGGATTTTTTTTTTGTGATAGCACAATACATCAAGATATGACTCATGTATGCAAAAATCACTCAATACTCAAATTAATGCTCATCCAATGTAGCTGATTGATAACATCAGGTGTGATGTTGAACAAAATTCTCAAAATTTCAAATATCATTCCTAAATTTTTTTTTTTTTTTTAATAAAGACTAATTTGTTATCAACAGTTCAGACACCAGTATTGTGTGTTAGGATATCCCAAAACTACTATCATCACAATATAATTCTACTGAAAGACAATAATCGATAATAGCTGCAGTTCGATCGGTACTTTTAAAACCAAATTAAAAAAGCTACACAACTCTGTATCTTTATCACATGGTCTTCTCACGCATGCAGATATTTGTCATTTTTCGCTGACATCGTGGGTGTGTGTGTGTGTGTGGTGTGTGTAATTTTATATCACGTGTCCTTTGTGGGTTTTTGTGCTTCGTACTTTTTAATATTGTGTTGGTACATGCTTTAATTGTGGCCTGCCAAAGGGACTGCACATGTAAATTAGATACAAGCTACCTCTGGTACAGCACATCACATGGTAATGTTTATGTTCAACACCGCACATGGTCCCAAGCAAATAAAATAATTAAATGTTGAATTATTAGCCAACTCTAGGTAGAAGAATAGAAATTGGGTTGTTTTTTTTTTATTTCTCACTCATATTTATTCGAGCTTGGCTGGTCTAAAGCATTCCACATGGAGTTATCACCTTGTGTCAGAGGTTTATGATTAAATAGGAGCTAATTAGTCGGGGGTTCAGGGAATTATGCCTGAAGGCTCTCATTCAGGCTTTGCTCACAGAGAAATACAAAAGAACAAGCAGTTATTAAATGTGGCTTTCACATCCGCAAATCATTTTTTTTTACTCATGAATTTGTTGATAAACCAAACTTTCAGATCAGACATTATTGGTTTCCCTTTTTTCCTGGTTATTTACTCAGTCAGAAACCCCACCAAGCACACAACAGCTATCCTTATTTTTTTATTTTTTTTTTTTTTAAGATTGAAAAGACGTTGAAAAGATGCATGTGTTGATGGTATAGAGGCGGAATAATGGCAGCTTTGTAGCCGATCCTTTTATCAGTGCTCTGCCTTTTTCCTCGTGGAGTGAGACAGTAAATTAGAGGGTAGACCTCTTCAAAGAAGTGTGGAAGAGATGGTGCGGAAAGCGAGGAAATGCAAAAGGGGCAGGATAGATGGAGCAGGGGTTTAGCACGCTGTATGATCCATTAACCCAAATCAACAAGGTGTGAATATACAGTATGAAATGTTTCTGCTTGTTATGAAATGTTACTTTTTCAGCCGTGGCAGTGTATGTTTCTACCAAGCTGTTGTGCCAAAAAAGTAATTTAAATGAGCAAGAGATGGAGATGGAGATGGAGATGGAAATGGAGAAATAAAAATGGAAGAGAGAGAGAAACAGATTTGGCAGCTCTCCCTCTCCTCCTCGTTAGTTTCTTTGTTGAATCAGCCAACAACAAAAAGGGAATAATGAACTTCTCTCAGTTCCTCACATCCCTGCCAGGTATGGAGCATGTCTGCCTTTGTGTTTGCTTGGTTCATCATAATTGGACCAATTTTCAGCGCTTAGGCTCTGCCAGCAAACACAAGTGTTGTATATGACAGCCCTGGCAGACTTTGCTCTATACGAGCGTTGCGTCTGAGACCGTTGGCAGCTTGCTCTCTACAGGAATGCTGGCAGGCAGCGGTGACTCGGCTCAGGAGAGGCCACTGCCCCGCCTTTCATGTTGCTATTTTCCATATTTTGTCTTATATTTAGCTTGACCACAAGTCTGAACAGTCAGAAACATAATTTTTTAATAAGAGTTGACTTGGTTGAGGCTTGTTGGATTGATGTGAATGTCTCACCCCACCACCAAAGCGCACCTTCCTCAGGTGTTTAAAAACAACTGTAGTGGTCCCTATGTATGTTTTTGGAAAATAATAATAATAATGACCATAACAAAAATCCTAATAATGATATTGTGTCCCTTTGACCAGTCATTTGCTATCAAGAGGAGGGGAACATTTCAAACAAACGACCCATGACAGAAAAAAAATCCTTTGCACATTTGCCTGCTAATGTTCCTATTACGCATTACAACCATAAAATCAAACGGCACATGTTAAGAAATGATGAGCAGCACAGTTTGTTGAAAAGGACAGCATAAAGTTTAGAAATACAGTCACACAAAACTAATACCTGTTGAAGCAATACGCACAGGTTTACATAATTCAGCGTGTTTCATCTAGCCATATGTGTCAGATGTGAGGGAGATAAACTGCAGGCCGGGGACTCTGATGTCTCCTGACAGGTGCTTTGTGGATATGAATTTTAAAACTGAAATCCCCCAGGTCCTCGGTGTAGCCGGAGCTAACCATATGTTGTTTTGAAAATAATAAATATTTTTAAAATCAAATTTGGACTCCTGCTTTGCTCTCGCAGCCTGTGAAATGTATGAGGCTAAGAGGGGAGTGATGTGTGTTTTGCTCCTGTTAAAAGCCTGGAAGCCGTATTCTGCAGGCGGCACAGAGTCAGTCTTTCACCTGAGGCAAGAATTCAGTAAGAAGATAAAATCCTGTCCTTAAAGAAATAATGTATGAATCTGTCTTCACATCACCAGTGGGTAATGGTCTCTTACCTGGTCAGATTCAGACAGGCTTTAATGTATAAATGTTTATCAGGTAATCAGAGGGGCACTGAAAAACCTGTCAGATCCGCTCCTCAAAATAAAAGTCAGAGGCAAGAAATCCAAGAAGAATAAGCATAAGGTGGGAAAAATCATTTTCTGATCAGATGTGTTTCAGGGTGTAAATTGTATGATTATGTACCTGGCAGCCAGAGAAATTTTATCAAGCGTCTGCAGAGTGTTTGACTTCGAAAGATACAAGGGCCCGCTGTTCATTCATATTCCAGTAGAGGAGGTGGGTAGAGGCCAATACCGGGATTCATTTGGTCCTTTTAAAAGGGATTCTACAATCACAACATGTCATCCAGTGTTTAACTGTAATTCATCAAACTCCTTTGCTCAGCTCTGCCTGTTAACTACTTAATAAGTAACACAGTCGTTTGATGTTATTTGTTTGTGTGGCTGGTTTTTCCATTTTATACCAAAGGATTGCCTGTTTGTGGGTGAAATGATCAGAAATCTCATTTAAAAATCTCCAAATTATTACTGCCTCCCACTAATATTTCATAGTTCAGATAAAAATCATATTCAGATGTTGTGCACAGGGTGTGTACTACAAGTTGCATATTCAATACAAAGCTTGTTTGTTTTGCTGAGTTTATGAAAGTGCCCAGCCTGTCCTGTCTTTATTGAAGAATGTGCATAAACATATAACTAGCAGCCTTTAGAAATGAGATCTGAGGATGTCAGTCGTCTCAAAATTCATAACGGTTCTATATTCATTGTCTGAAGGCTTCAATATTAAACTTCGGTGTAGGAAAATACTTAAAATTGCATACAACAGCTTCAGATTTCTGAGCATCAGTGAAAAGACATAAGAAGCTTTATTTTTGCCTCGAGCAATGAAATAGGTTTAAAAATTCAAATTGTTGCTCAGCTATTGCAGGAAAATTGGCTTGATAACCTCGTTGTGAACTTGGTTCTTAGAATCCTTCAAATTGCAATATGATTATTATAATTTTTTATTAAATATTCTCACATCTGCCATGCATCTGAATATTCAGCAGTAATTTCCTCCAGTCTATGCAGTGTATTTCATGTTTTATGTATGACTCGGTAACAGCTGGGGCACCATAAAACAAGAGTGACATTAACATTATTGCCATACATCTCTCTCCTGTTTCAATTTAGATCCCATTTATTTCTGGCAGCAGACAGCGGAGGATATCACGGTATCTGTGCGCATGCCAGAGGGCGTCACCAAAGACGAGGTGCAGTTCAGCCTGACGGCGGACAACGTGCGCGTCGGAGTGCGGGGTTTCTCTCCCTTGCTGCAGGGTCAGCTGTACGCACCCGTCGACCCCGAGGCCAGCGCCTGGATCATCAAAAACAACAAAAGGTGAGCAGCTCGGCCTGCGTGCTGCTGGTGTTTCTGGGTTGTTTCTTGATTGTAGTGCTTGCAGAGTGTGACACACAGTAGAAAACTTGGCAGAACATTGCAGTGATACTTGACTTCTATAGGCCGTTGCCTTTAAATGAGCTCTGTGAACAAACCTCAAACTATAGCTGCCACAAGGGGAACAGTTTACGGCTGCAGTCTTTTTTATTTTTTAAAGTGTTAGTTTTGTCATTTGCCTCATGCAACTGTGTAATTTAAAAAAACAAAATTCTGTTTCTCCCAGACCACAGCAGTGCAGCAGAACAGATTAAAAAAGTGTCACCCCGGTGGCTCATTGTGAAGAGCAGCGGTGTCGAACCATATGCCGTGGAGGGCCAAGAGGCTGCAGGTTTTCATCCCAACCAAAAACTCCAGCAGTTGATTTCACTGATTAGCCCTTCTCTCTGCTTTGAGGTGAGGTAATCAGTGAAATCACCAGGTGTAATTTTTTTTTTTTTGGAATGTGTACCGCATAATACTAAGGCTAAGTCACAGCAGCCTGGGTTTGAATCCAGCCCAAAGCCTTGTGCTGTTTGTCATCCCCTCTCTTTCCTGTCTCTCCCCACTCTGACTGTCTGATAAAGCAGAAATGGCCAAGATAATAATAATAAAAAAAGAAGAGATAAAAAAATCTAAAATTTTCTTTGAAACAAAACCACTAGAAAACATAAAATATTGAAAATTGAACCAAATACCAATGCATATCGATATGCTGCTTGGCTGCCTATGTGCTTGAAGAGTGAACTCACAATATTATTGCACCGAAGACAGAGTGTCTTTTTTCCCCATGGTTTTCTGCACCACTTAAGGACAAATATCAGGCAAGACTTGCTGGATCTTGTTTTTTTGTGCTTTCACTTGCCCCACTAAAGAGCACCTGCCATCAGAGCCATGCGGCACTTCCTTCTCCCATTGTAAACCATTTACCTTTCTTATTCATCCTCCAGCATAAAAATTACGAAGGCATTCAAGAGTTATGTTGTTTATGAGTTCAGATTGTGCAGGTAGGTAGTCATCTTAGTGTACCTCCCATCGTTGTGGCTTTCACAGATCCATTTAGACACAAAGTGGCATTATGCAGGCTTGCAAGTGTTGAATATTAAATCGATACTTTACAGGTCTTGAAATGACTGAGAGTGGTGGAACAAATCACGGAGAAATAGTGTTCTTCAGTCCTGGCATACATGTGGTGGCGCATTTTATGTAGCTATAGATCTGCTCTCATTTCATAATATTATTATATTTATCAATGTGGAGAAAATGTCCCATCTGTACAGAGACACAGCCAAGTTAATGGTCCTATTTTTCAACCACTATCACCATACATACAATCATATTTAACAATAAAATAAGTCTGGTGAAGAAATACATATCTTAAAAAAAAATATTGGTGTTTGAAATGGAGCGTGTGTCTGAATCCTGGGTCCCTTAGCAGCTGTGGGCAAATAGCGAAACCTGTGAGTTCTGATTCATTCTGTGAAGTAAAGCTCTAATCGTTATTTTAGACTGATAGAGAGTGGTGCACACACACACAAGGGAAATAGGAGCAAGCTTTTTTTTTATTATTATTCATATCTTATTTATATATCTAATAAGCCATTAGTCAATATAATGTTGAGTCATAGCCTCACTGGAAGCCCTCTCATCTCCGCCTCTATCTCCTCTCTATCCCTGCTCCTCTCAGACAAATCCCTCAATGCTGCTTTCACTGTAAAAACATGTTACAGAGCGTCTCTTCTTTGCTTCTTTACATCTACGTGTGTGTGTGTGTGCGCGTGTATGTGCACGTGAAAGAGAGTTTTACTCTTTTACTCTGTTTCTGTGTTTGTGCAGCTGTATTTTTGTTTGCCCATTGTGTTAAGATTCAAACTATAAGTAGATATGCTTGGACCATCCAGATTGTTTCATGGGATCACTACTATTGCTACTACACTGGAAAAACGCAAAATCTTACCAAGATTATTTGTCTTATTTCAAGTCAAAAATGTCTTATTTCTAGTCAAAATATCTCATTACACTTAAAATAAGACATGATCACCTCAGAAGTAACTTGTTTTTAGACAATTTTCACTTGTTTCAAGTGAAAATTCACTTGAAACAAGTGAAAATTTGCTTGTTTCATTGGCAAAATTTGCCAGTGGAAAAAGTGAAAATTCACTTGAAATAAGTGAAAATTAGCTAGAAATAAGAAACAAATTTTGCCAATGAAACAAGCAAACTTGTAAAAACAAGTTACTTTTGAGGTGATCATGTCTTATTTTAAGTGTACTGAGATATTTTGACTAGTAATAAGACATTTTTGACTTGAAATAAGACAAATAATCTTGGTAATATTTTGAGTTTTTGCAGTGTAGTCCTTCATGGCCTCTTTCAGTGCTACCCTTTCTACAGTTTCCTGATAGCAACCAAATATGTGAGTTGATTTCGCTAACAGCATTAAATAAATTCTCCATTTTGGGCAAAATACCTTTTTTCCCAACTTCCCCCAAAATGTTGGAGTATGCCTTTAAAGCCGTCGTGTCTCTTCCTCATTTTTTATTATCAGAAGATGAATCCCGCTCTCCCTCTAAAGACAAATTATGTCGGCATTTGGAGCCTGGCAGGTGTTAATTGTTGACCCTGCCCCTGCCTCTCCCTGTTAAGGTGATGTGAGCTGTTTGTGCGCTCCAGGCATCTAGGAGCGTCTTTCAAGCTGTGCATGTCTCCAAGAAGTCTTATCT
The DNA here is from genome assembly GCF_902150065.1 of Myripristis murdjan. Lineage (NCBI taxonomy): Eukaryota > Metazoa > Chordata > Actinopteri > Holocentriformes > Holocentridae > Myripristis > Myripristis murdjan. The sequence continues at coordinate 9,568,349 of NC_043990.1, forward strand.
CCATTGTGTGTGTCTCACAGATAAACACAGGCTATTATCACAACCCCAGAAACACAAAATGAATGTTTTGATCTGGTTCCCTGACAAGTTAGAAATGTGTGGTTTGGATAGGAATCCAGCGGAGGACGAGTGTGGTTTTGTCTGTATCTGTGTGTGTGTGTGTGTGTGTGTTTGTGTGAGTGTGCGGGGAGGAGCTTTGTGCAGTTGGATCGCCTTTTACAATTTGAACATAAAAAAAAAAAAAATAAATAAAAAAGCATCATTCCTATTTTGTATCGACAGCATCTTTCCATACCACTGGGAAATGCTCTTTATGGACAGACCTAATGGGTAGCCGAGTGCCGTCCTGTTTCCCATTGGCTGGAACTACATTAAGAAGCTCGCCTGTCATGGCTCTTTCATGTCTTCTTGCCATTTGTGCGACGTAGACCTATTTATAACCTATCACAACCAAGTGGTATTGTAGGGTTCATTGATATGGGGATTTGAAAGCCGATTCTTATATTTTTCAATTGTGGCTGCAAATAGCTGATATTGGCAGCCGCAGTTTTCATTCATTTCCATGCAAGAAAGGAGCAAATGGGCTTCCAGCAAGATAGTTTAAAATGCAATTTGCATCCTCAAAAACTACATTTGCACAAAGCGAAAGCAAGAATAGACTTTGCATCATTTTGTCTTTTGTCAGTGTTTCTGTCATCCTATTTATGTCTGGATAAAGGTTTGGTGGCTGAAATGTTGATTGATGTGATTTTCTTCGTTAAGATAATTACAGGGCCACAGCCTGAGAAGGTTTTTGGAGAGTGCTTTTTTGTTTAATACTCTTACAAAAAAAAAAAAAAAAATGCAACACACGATCACAGGGTAAATGAGGATTTCAGCAGGTGTGAAAAATATATCTAAATATGTATTATTCATCAAAAGGGCCTTAATCAAAGTAATAAACCAGAAGGAGACACTGACATTTTTCTGCTCTTAGTAAACTCTTTATCATGCCAGATAATTCCTCAAAATCAGGAGGACTCACTGTTTCCTCCCATCCACTTTTCATTTTGCACAATCAAACTGATTTACTCGTAAGTCCACCGATGTGTGGACCGTAACTTAATGACTGGGACGAAATTGGACCCCGAGGCTGCACTAGTTGAGAGCCACCGCGCAGTTGGGACTGAACTCAAGTGCCCGTCATGTTCCCGGACCATCTGGAGATGACGGTGCATTTTTCTGTTGTGTCTTTTTAAATGGTACACAGTGGTCAGCCGTGTAGGCACATTGTGGCGCTCAAATGATGCCCAGCTGGTACTGAGGACCCTTACGTATGCCAAGACAAGATTCCCCATACCATCATACTTGATCACAAGCTGGCACTGTTGATACTATGCCGGCTCCATGGTGTCAGCGGACCTGGCAGTGTTTCTCACTCTTTTTTTTGTCCAGTGATCATGTGTCCACTCCAGCTTCATCTTCTGCTGCTGCAGACCCTCAGCTTCAAGGTTCAATGAGTTATGTGCTTTGAAATGCCCTTCAGTGGCTCTCAGAGCTGTTATTTGCTGAGTTGTTGCCCGTCTGCAAGCTTGAATGAGTCTTGTCTGTTTCTGACTATTTCTAACTGGATGGGTTTTTTTGTTTGTTGTATCATTCTTTGCACACAAGTGTCTGAAAATCCCCGGACCCCTGATGTTTCTGAAATGCTAGAACCAGTATTACTGGCGCCAACAGTCATTGCATATTAAATTTTACTTTTATTACACATCTCGCTAACATTTAGTTGAACAATAGCTCAATCACACACATAGCCGCCCAGTCTATGGTGTGCTTTTTACTTATGCATTATTAATACATGACGCACTCTCTGGAGGAATCAGCTGCTTGCGTAAAAGGGTGAATTATACTTAATAACTACTGTTATCTTACCCCCAGTTCATGTACAACCTGAATGACAAGTGACGATTTTGTGTGTGTGTGTGTGTGTGTGTGTGTGTCCTCAGCCTGGAGTTGACCCTGCAGAAGCGCAGTGAAGGACCTATGTGGCCTGAGCTGGTGATGGGTGACAGCAGGGGCGAGTACGTGATGAGCGATGAGCAGGCAGCTCTCATCCACGAGAGACTGACCCACCTCACCTCTGAAGACCTGGTGAGGCCGTCTCCTCCTACTATGCATCTTAAGTAATGGTGGAATTGGATTTTAGATGTTGAAATATAATGAAAAAACTGAGAATATGAATTTAAATCCACTGATCGTAACTTTTCTGATTGTGCAGCCAGCACTGTGACACCTATTTCCTTGGATTTTCTACCAGTGGAGCTTGAGTTATAGCTATAGGTTGTGCCCTTTTCTTTGTTTACACTATGGTTTCTATTTGCTCCAAACAAACTACTGTTGCAGCTGCTGGAAATACAAAATGCAGCACTTCCTCCGTGCGAGAGAATGGCAAATGGAAAAGCTTTTATGAATTGGCTATACATTGAGTCACTATTGTGTTTATAGCCATCAGTTGACAGAGTTGAAAACAGACATTTATTTACATAAAAATGATGTGAGGTATTACTGTGACATCGAATTTTCATGAATCACAGCTTTGGCTCGGATTTGACATTTTCTGAAGCAGAAAATTTGAACACTTTTATAAATAAGGCCTCCAGCTGGTTTCTAATGGTCTCTCTCTTTCTCCTCCATCATGCACATTTGTCCCATACATATCCTATTAGAGACTACATATTTGGCTTTTAATATGCCCCCCCTCCTCTGAAGTCCTCATCTCTTTTCTTTGACTCAATCCCTTCCCTCTTCAGCTGCTCAGAGCCCTCCTCTTCACTCTGTCTCATACACATGATCACGTTTCGGTCTCCAGAGTCCCTCTCCAGTCTCATGTTCAGTGGCATTTTTAGCCACTTCCTCCCTCACCCTCACCCTTCATTAATATCATCTCAGGCCACTCGAGACTCCGCGCAAATCAAGCCTTTTTAGATGTTAATAAATGCAAAACAAGTGTTACCATAGCCTCCGCAGCGCTCTCTGATTCTGCCTTTGTTCCCAGAATGCTAACCCTGACAGGGACAAGCCCCCTTGCAACTCGCAGGAGCTGGAGGACTGCGACGGCTTCCCAGAGGACAGCTCCAGCCTCACACACTTTGACGGGGAGTCACTGAAGCCCACTCAGGTGGTGAGTAAGACGCCTCTCCTTCACTTGTAGACACAATGATCGTACATCCTTCAATACTATACCCTCATATGTAATGTTTTCTGTCCTCTCCGGTGGCTCTCATCATCCCTCATTCCTCTGAAACACGCTTTATGCTTCCTGTTGCTCATTGTTGTCTACATTTTTTATTCCATGCTGTCCCCAATGAATAAGCCAATGCTGGCCTTGCCCTTTAGCAACCCACTTGACCAAAGAGATCCACAAAGGCCCAGCGGAGAGCGAACATGCACATCCTCTTCATTTGCATCACAGCTCCTTGTGACTTGAATACTGAGAAGCTGAATCATAGGAATCGGTGTCTATTTTTGCCCAAACTCATTCTGAGAAAATATTCATCAGGAATCCAATAAACCCTCTCACTTGGCAGGGTGGCCTTGTGGTTAGACAGATTGTCCCATACCTGAAAAGCCACAGGTTGAAGCTGTCTGGCGACCAAAATATCCATCAGTATGCGATGCAGTAAAGGGATAGTTCACCCACCTTGAAAAATTATTCAGGTATCCCCTAGCTATTATGTAGTAGACTGTAGTGGTTCTTTCCTATCATCCAGTGCTGGATACTGACTGGAAAGTCCAGAAAAAAAAAATAATTTTTGTTTCTGAAATTTGCAGCTCAAAAATTATAGGTCAAAATGTAGAGTTTGTTATTATAGCGTCACCATTCTAGCCAATCGGTAGAGGTTTTTTTTTTTTTTTTCCGTTCTGAGCTGTGGATGAGATTTCCACCCAACCTGCAAAGTTTATGAGCCGTAGCTGTTACAGTTTCTGAGACCCAGATACTTTTAGGGCAGAAGAAGTAACGGAAACAGAAATAGAAACAGAAAAATAATAATCTGACCAGATACAACAGGGTTCCAGCAGCCTAATTATAGTGCCCTCTGAATTTAGTGTTACTAGAAGTGATACGCCAACAGATTTTTGGAGGAGGATGTTTTACTCAAAGCAGACAAATAATAATTAGGAATAGTATCTGCAGACCGTGGCAGTATTCATCACTACGCTTCCTGTTCATTCATTCACACAGAATATTCCAGTCAGTTTCTGCATGAATTTGCTTGACAATTCCCCATCACACAGTGTTTCATGGCAGTCTAAAATGAACCCTGCCATTGCACAATGACAGGCCAACAATGAGCAGTGAATGTAAGGTGCAGTCTGTCTGCCCAGGCTTGGAGTCGGGGTTAGTGTGAATAAAGACCCCTTAATGTTTTTTTTTTCCTTCATTTACTCTGCAAATAGAGCCAGGTGAAGCAGCTGCCCTTAAGTGAGGTGGATTTGAATCATATGTCTGCCATTGGCCTTCTGCAGGAAGGTTGGGTCTGTTTGCATGTGCTCATTATTTGTACCACTTTCAAGAGCCCGTGTGTGCACGTGTCTGCGCACGTGTGACTGTCCACACTTATGCCTGTGCTCATCTGCACCCCATCCAAGGAGCCTCATCCACCTATTATTCCCTTCCCATCCCCATTTTATCCGTCCAAGGCTTCAGTCGCCAGCCTGCCTGTCCTTAAGAAGGTGTGCTAACCTTTTTGAAAGCTCTCGTCTTGCTTTGGCACCTTTGCCGGTCTCCTCCTCTGTGGTTTCAATCCAAATGGAAAAGGAGGAGTTGGTCTTTATGTTCCACACAGGGAGGCTATGAGTCATATCCGCTGGCTCTATACTTCAATGGGGTATACATCTGTTCACTGAACAAGTATGTTAGATAGTGTATATGGAGCCTTTTTTAAAAAAAATGCACAAAAAGGGATGATTCACAAAGAATAGCAGAATAGCACATAATTTAAATCTATGTTCAACAAAATTCGCTTTGTATTTGAGAAATAATAAATGATAAAATGTTGGTGATGTGGATGTTCTTCAACAGTGATTACAGCTACGTTGATGTTTTACAAATGTATAAATCCTATATATTCATATTAAGAGATTTGAAATGGCCTGCACAGCAGTCTGTTGCTGCTTTCATTCATAAGAGTGACGTCAAACAGTAAAATCTCCTTTGTTGCACTGACATCCTTTCAGTGCGTTTATCATCACGGAAAACGCCGAGTTGAATCAAATGTCGTCACGGATGACAGCTGAGTATTGTTTGATGCGCAGGTTTCTTTACAGTCAAACAAAACATTTGGGCGATTTCCAAAGGCTAAGTTCAGCCTCTCAGACAGGAGAGTGTCTAAGTAAACAACGATTTGTCCTCCTGTCAGAAAGGTGAGTGAGCAGCAGTGTGAGGGAAGCAGTGATGACACAGCAGACAGAGACAGAGAGACAGAGAGCTGGCATTTCGGCTGTTATTACTGACATCTGGCCTCTATGAACCAATGCATTTGTGTTTGCTTTCTTAATGCCATCCTCTCTGTCTTTGCCTCCATGTTCGGACCCCACACACTTCACCCTATGATAAGGACAGAAGAGGAGTATTTCACTGCACTCTGAAAGGCTTCAAACCCGTTTCATGTTGGGAACGGCAGACACAGTAGAGCAAACGGTGCACTTTGCCACAAGGAGAAAGCAGGCGTGACCAAGCCAAGTGGCAAAGTGCGTTGTTCTTTCCAGTGCATTCTGTTTCTGCTGTCTAGATACGTTAAAAATATTCAAATACGCCTTTCAGCATGCAACGGAGCACTTAAATTTTTTTGAGTGTTCCCACGCACACCGACAGCTGAGCGCAGTACAGCTGCTCACAGGCCGTCCACGAGCTCCAACAGCAACTTCTGCTAAGTAAAAGACCGAGCACAGCTTTCATGTACAGCTCTTCATCGTTCTTCATCGCTTTCTGTTTAGTGCAGTGTATCGGGAACATGAGTATCTGAATTCTGTATCTAGCAGCTTAATCTGGTGCTGTGCTCTGCTGCTGGCTGTTAAATCCTTGTCTATCAGTATTGGATTTGTGACAAATAAAACACAAGGAAAATAATTTTTTTCATGCTTATTTTGTCAGATGTTTAGCCCCGTGTCCTTTTTCTTTTAAACTTATGATTGCCCTTTGTTTGTGCTATTTTGTGCGTACAGCTCCTGAACCTTCTGCAGCACGTTGGCTTCAAAATAAGTAGGCTGGGGGCTGGTGAACAAAAGTGCACTGGGAAATAATGACATAAAAGCCTCATGATCCAATTTTCGCTTTTTAAAAAATGGATTTCATTATCAAGCCATTGAATTTTAGGGGATATGGTTTCATTTTGCAGGACCCAGTTTAATAAATTAGTCATAGGATAGGAAGTCCTGAGCTACTGACTTTGAATAAGTTAAAAATTAAATATACTACACAGTATACTGTCAGTAGGTCTTTATAGAGACCCTAGTTCAGTGTGTACTAGAGCATTAACAAATGGGTTCATTTTATTTCATTTTGCTTTGAACTTCAGTGATATTGAATGATATCATACTGTAAAAATATTTGTGTACTGATAATAAAATGCTGATTTTTTTTTTTCCTTTTTACCAAGGTCAGTATGAAGTAGTGAATTAAATTTGTGTTGCCTATAATTCTACTTACAAAAACGAAACTAAATGATGGTTTGCCTTATAGACAACAGAAAACAAGACAGAATCATATTTTTACAAGTAAATAATAAAATCCCTCTCATCAACTAATAATGGTCTAAAGGGGATTGTAGACATTTTATCATTAAATTTAGTGTTGTTTCATTTTTTATAGCAGTTATTTGTTCAACAAAAGCCTTTTATCATGCTTCCAACCAGTAAGCCACTAGCTCACAGTACAGCCAACAGTGTCACTTTGTTTATTTGTCAATTTGCCGATGTCGCTTTGGATGCATTCACACCTAGCATGTGATGAGTGATTTATTCAAATTTAAGCATTTACACCTTTAGTTCAACTTGTTTGAGCAGGTGAAAACAATCACATTCAAACTCAGATGGAACCAAAAAGCTGTGGAAATAAATATGTGAATCTCAGGTCACTTCTAAATGAAATGTAGTGCATTTTGTAAGGCATGACTACAGGAAATGACCCTGAAACACAAGATTTTATGGTATAAAGAGATTGATGTTGACATTAATAGCCAACAGTTACTCATACTGGGTAAGCCTGGCACACAGTCACAGTATTTCTTCTTCTGGAAAATGATTGAATCCTTCTGTTTCCCCACATCAGAGGCAGGGTACCAAGATAATCTCTTTGAGGTTCAGTAATGATAATAATAATAAAAATGTCAATAAGAAACACGGTGCCCTTGTCCCCCAGAAATGTTGGGAGTTGTATGAGGTTCTGATCTGTACTTATGTTTCAGAAAAGACCAAAGACAGTGGCGCAAATGTCCTGGTTGAAAATCTTTCTAGTCAGTTTGGATTCAGGGGTAGGGATGAAATGATTCACATAGACCGATCATTTTCACCTCTATGTTCCCAGAGGGTTTCCAGCCCAAATTTATGCACACCAAGAAAACAGGAGTTCGCTTTATTCTGGGCTTTTTTTCACAGATCTCCTAACCCCTTATATTCTCAGAACCAGCAGTGTAATGTTGCACAGGACATACACAAGTTTGGTATAGCCTAGAGTAAGTGCAGTATCCCAATATATTACAGTATTTAATTTCTTCCAAACTGTCCCCAGAGGGGTAGCTAGTTGCATCAAAAGTCAAATGTTCATCTTGGGGAAGGACAAGACACACATATCTCTGTTAACGTCCCCATGAAATGACCTCATGTGACCGCTACTTCCTGTAAAACAGAGGATTGTAACATCATCCTGCACTGGTGGCTGTAAATAAAACTGTGTTTCGCTCCCAAACTGAGATCCTGTTGGGTTAGGGTTGGGGTTTGGTCTGTCCGATTGGTTTTCGCCTGTGAATGATCCTTCCCTGCACCATGTCCCTCCCGCCCAAACATCCTGTTGCAACAGGAAATGCATATAATAAAGAAAATAAGTTAGTTAGAGTCACTGGGTCTTTAAAGCTATAAGTTGAGTTTCCTGGAACTGAGAATATTCCTTTTCTTGTCGGCACTTGCTTCCTCCTTTGTTTACAAGACCTGATTTGTTTCCATTTGGACATTGTGAACCTAAACGAACCAAATATACAAATGCAGAAAATTAAACTTTCCACCGCAGTTCACCATGAGCCTCGTGCTCTGTGAATATCAGCTAGATAAAACATACGGTATGCCAGCGCTGGTGACACCAAATGCCAGACTGAGAGAGCCCGGGACCTCTGTTAGATGTGTCTGGCAAAAGAATTCAGTTCAGTCGAATCGTAACAGTTCAGCGGGCCAAATTACTGTTTCAAAAGCCCGTTTTACACAGCCTGTTCAAAGCGGAAATGTGAAACATTATTCCACGGCATTGCGCTGTGGAAGATGTACAAACAAGGAATGGGGGGTGGGGTTGTCTCTCTGGCATTAAAGTGGCATGACGGGACTGGACCAGTGTTGCCAAGTTAGTTCGATGTTTGATGTGATTCGTTTCATGATGCTGCTACAGCGCCACCTATTGGCCAAACGGCATCGAATTTGTCCTGGTCACTCAGACATCATATCTACATAGGTACACCAAATTTGATTGCGATAGCCCAAAGTGTTCGGGAGATAGAACATTTTTTGTTGCTAGGGGAGCATTTTTCGACCAGGCAGCATAAATCGCCAGAACACTGGAAGTACAACTGAAATCTTACAAACTAACAAAATAGCGTTTTTTTCCCCCCACACCACAAAAATGTTATTATTAAGTCATGAAAATCTAAAAATGAGGTTACAAAGCCATATGACTATCATGCAAGCCGTTTGTTCATGGCTAAATAAATCGCAAAAGAAATCCCAGAGAGATTTCCTTTGGCTTGTTGGGTAATAGGAGATTACAGTGCTTACAGTAAGTCAGTGCAATACAATACGCTTATTCTTTTGTGCCTTGGCCCTGGGTTTTTGTTGTTCATCTCAAACCATGACCAGAGCAATCAGAGGCATCATTGGCAGTCGACTCTCTCTCTCTCACACACACACACACAAGCTCTACAGAAGCATGAGTGGATGTCTGCCGCATGTTGCAAGTAAAACAGAAGTGTCAATTTAATGAGTTTTAGAGTGGAGGAGTGACTGCTTGCTGGAAGGCTTGTCATTGTGCAGAACTGTCAGCCAGCAGCATATGGGCTGGTTTATGCTGAATTTTCAATGCCTGTCAAGTGTGTATTGAGATGGGGAGGACAGCGTTGCCTGACAACCTATGAAAAACGCTGGCAGTTGGATTCGCAGGGTGTGGGTAGACTCCCAGTGTTGCTCGGTGTGAATAGTCAGGTGTCGATGAGCGAAGACGTCACCGTGGAGATTTGGCTTCTGTAAACGAACGGAGGAAAACTAGAATAGCACGCGCGGTTACGTCAAGGCCATTCATCATAATGAGGTCATGTGCGGCAAAGCATGCACTTGTGAGGCTCTGATTAATTACTACTCAATAACATTTTGCTCCCACAGTCGCCACACATGGGTGTAAATCTCCGTTAACGCTGGAAGTCACCTTGTGGGACGAAACATGGAAACAAATATCATTCTGGGAAATTGCGTGCACATCCTGGTTCCACAGGATCCCACATCCAATCTAGACGAATTTGATTTTCTGTCCCAGCTGATGCATGTTCTCGTCTCCTGATCTGTTAATAAACCATTGATTTTGAGGGTATTGTCACGTGTTTTATGAATGCACGCGGAGCTTAATCATCGTGATATACTTTGGAAACGATAGAGCCGATCCCATTGCTTCTTCACGGCGGAGCAAGCACAAATGAAATCACGTCTAACATGAGATTGCTTGTGACAGGGAGGATTTGTGATTATAGGCTGTCTGGTAACAGGAAAAACTTCCATCCCCTGCCTCAGCCGCATACTCTATCACTGTGCCTGCCCTTGAGCAAGGCACTGAACCTTTACTTGCTGCAGCCACCGGTCCACCAAGTTCCTCCATTCTGACCCCTTAGGTAAAAATCATCTGTGGGTGAGAGATGATGAAATGTGCAGATTGAAGGAATCTACGACAGGCTGTGAACCCACCAGTATGTTTCCCTCTTTGCAGGTGAATCTGGGAAGTCACCAGTACCTCTTCACAGTGGACGTGAACCCATCTGAAATGCCTTGCCTCTGCCTCCGACACGACGTCGACGCCCTGGTGTGGCAGCCGCGGCCCGACCAGCCCAGCAACATGTGGGAGCACATTGCCACATTCAATGCCCTGGGTAAGATCTTAAAATTATAATTACAGGCCTTTTGATAGAAACAATTTTCTGTTTCGCTTCTATCAGCCCCCTGCTGTGTTAAACACCGGCTGGTTTTTGGAATAAACAGAAGAAAAGCTGCATAGTTAGCATGAGGGATGATGGCCTCAGTTGCTCGACAAAGGAAAGCACGACACCTACAGAAACTCAAATCTTCATAAACAAAGAACATTTCAGCACCGCCCATGCTGTTTGAAAGACAGGTGATCTGCAGGTGCAGAAACATCACAGCAATGAGGGCTTTGCATTAAAGATGTGGCACAAAAAAAACAAGATTCCCGCAAAATGCCAATTTATTTGCACAATGCAAACTGCATTTTTCTTTCTTATTGACAGCGGCGCTGCAGCCGTCTCACAACCAGTGGGCTGCACCCGTCACCGGCCGTCTTGCTGTCTTTTCCTGCACATATTTACATGAAAAAACACCTTTCTCATTGACATTACATTTTAAAAATCAGCTAACTGTCTGTACATAGTGAATAACCAAATTAGAAATGTACATTTGGCAGAGGCTTTTATCCAAAGTGACATACATATGAGATTTTTACACACCACAAGCAAATATCTATTCAGATACATCAGATGGATGTAAATTTGGTTTAAAACAGGGATTTTCAAACTTTTTCATGTTCTGGACCCCCAAAGCTGATTTTCACTGAGCCATGGACCCCCACCTGAAATGATTTTGCTTTGGGGACCCTGATAGGAAAATCACTAATGCTTCATTTGCTCAGTGACAGTTTCTGCTGATTTAATTTGTAGTAAAATGTACCCTTTTAAACCCAAGCAAATTCACTTGATTTCCTTCAAAAACACGGCAAAAGGGGTGATTAGCAAAAACTAAAAATCATACAAAAACATTCAGCATTCATTCATTTAAAAAATCCTAAAAACATTCATAAAAAGGAGCCAAAAATCAAAACAAAACAAGACTATGGCCATAATTATTAACAGATTTCTTGTGTTTAAATGTTTGTTGTGTTTGTACATTTAAACTATTCTTCATTTTGATCCCCTTCAAGCCCCTCAAGGACAAACTGAAACGCCCTGATTTAAAATTATAATATCAGACGAACAGCGGTGCTGCTAGGAATTCTGGGAGCCTGTGCATCACTAGCTGCATTTGCATGTATGCTAAGAGCTGCATCCCCATAACAAACTGTGGGCCAAAGATGGATTTAATCTGTCAGTGCCGTCTTTTCCATATGCAGTATTAACCGCATTATGGGACAGTGGGTTGGACATGTAAACACGATGCTAAAAGGGTAATTATCTGTTCCCATCGCATAATTTCAGCATGCAAACGTTTATGAAAATGGAAACACAACGAGTGGCCTCTTCCTCTATGCATGTAAACCCCCACATAGGTTTTACTATTAAAACTACTAATGATAACTTGAGTTTTGGTAAAAGTGCAGGGCAACTTTGTCACAGCCGAGCTAAAATAAAAGACTCTGTCAGCCAGTAAGTCCATTCACATTTTATTTATTGCACAGGAGGATTTTACCGTTCTCTCCAATTACATATGCAATACATCATCTGGTTTGTGAATACAGATGGATCTCTAGTGATACTTTCCAAAATTACCTCGGTGAGTCAACTGTGGCTCGAAGGAAAATATGCTAAAAGCCTGCATGAGTATTAACATCAAAGTCAAGCTTGTTTGGATCCAATAGAAAGTAGTGCACCATTATTCTAAACAGTATTTCCTGTGCACACAAATGAGTGAATATTAAAACTCCAATCCAGCATTTATTTGATCACCCAAAGTTTGGGTGCATTCTAATGTATATCATAAATAAGCCTTTTGCACATTTGATAACTTTTTCTTGCAGTATTTCTAAACGTCACCGGTGTAAACAGCTTAAAAATTCATAAAAACCTCATATCGCCATGACAACTGTGATAACCAAGTTCACTTACATAAAGCTGACATAATAAATTTCAGAATTAAAAATCTTTAAAGCTCCACAAGGCAAGATTTTTATGCAAAAACACACCGGGCTTGTCAGCCTAAATCACAATGTTGGGTTGCTCCAGGGAGGTGTGTGTGTGTGTGTGTGTGTGTGTGTGTGTGAGTGATCCTGCCTTCTTGAAATGCTGTGTTTGCCCAATTGAAATTCTGCTGTTGGTTGTTTATACTGGCGGGGCATTTTCTCCACCCACAAGTTACAAATGAGATCTTAAGAGCCAAAAAACAAACAGCAGAGAAAATGTGACTTTAGCCTCTGCCATCCCTTTGATCTGAAGTGATTCGGATGTTCTGAGCAGGTAAAAAACGAGTGTGTTTTTGTGTCCAGTTTCCTGATTCTGAAATGATTTTGGGTGCTAAAAATAATTGTTTTCAAACAGCTATCATCTGGAGTTCTTAATGTTCAAAGTTTCCTAGTGCCCAGGAGTTTCACTGCCTCTTTTTCGTCTCTCTCTCTTGTGCAGGCTACGTCCAGGCGTCTAAACGGGATAAGAAGTTTGCCACCTGCGCTCCAAACTTTTCTTACGCAGCCCTGGGCGAGTGCCTCCGCCGCGCCTTCATCTACAGGCAGCCGTCGCCTGTCGACACTGTCCTCTTCAACAGGAAGCAGGGCCGTCAGGTGGGACAGGTTGCCAAGCAACAGGTGGCCAGCCTGGACTCCAACGAACCGATCTTGGGCTTCAGGGCGACCAATGAGAGACTGTTTGTCTTGACCTCCAGTAACCTTTTTGTTCTTAAGGTCAATAATAATTAGATTTGGGACTCTGTTAGGTTTAAAATTTCATCTCCTCAACCCCTCGAGCGCTTGACCATTCCAAAATAAAGATTATCTGCTGCAGCTGCATAGTAACGGTCTGCAGCTTGTGTTATTATGTCCTGTGTCAGTGTGTGCTGCATTGTGCATCCTCGAGTTACCATGTTTTCATGTCTTTTACCAAATTTCCATGTGTCACAGTATAAATGTAAATGCATTGATTTGTAGGAATAATAAGTGGTGAGAAAATAACTGAATGTGATAAATGCTACGGGTCGTGAATAATAATGTTCAGTTGTGCAGAATTGTCCCAGTAAATCCGGTGCAAAATGAATGGAATGTAATTTCTCAAATAAAACAAATCCAATAAACCAAATCTTCTGCGTAAATGACTACATTCGGCACATTAGGCCAAACATGCTGTAGTTGTCTCATGAGTCATTAAGTCAGGTGGCAACTGTTAAAAAAAAAAAAAAAAAGAAAAAAAGATTTGACTATAACAGTTGTTCAGAAATAGGTGTATATTTATTATTTCTTCATTAGGAGATATTTCCCAGTTTCCAGATAGGCCTCATACTGTCTATAAATGTAAAAATATTCATTAAAATGACTTTTCGTTTTCAGTGTTAAAAAATACTTTTGAAACTACATGGATTATGAGCTCCTGCTGATGAATGCTTGTTTATGCTGGATGGTTGGATTGATGGTTGGTTGCTGTATCGTGTCAGACGGCCGGCGGCGACTGAGAAATCCCTTTCCTGGGCTTATTTTTCAATCACCATGGTGGAGGCCTGATAAAAGACAGAATGTTCATTTCCATAAATTTACATGAGGACACTCCACATATCTGCACAGGATCTTCTTACAATTCGGTTCAATCTTTGATTGATTTGTTGGACTTGAACCCAAAAATTCAATCACATCTGTAACTCACAGCTGTCATTTTTTAAAATCTCAGTCAGGGGTCAGCCTGGAGGGGATCATGCGTAGTCCTGTGTATCTGTCTGTGTGTACATCTCTGTGTATCTGTCCACAGCTAATCTTGTATACAACTGGGCCTGTCAGATGAAAAATACTTGTGATTCAAAAGTGATTCCAAAACTTTGAAAATCCTGTTTTCTTCAGCAGTTGAGTGCTAACTCCGCAGCTGGTCTTTCACTGAAGTCTGAGCACCAGAGAAACGAAGGCAGTGCTTCAGTATTTCCCTTCCCCCAGTCGGCAAAAAATGGTTTAGTAATTGGATTATGGAATTGTTTGAGATTTGCACGCGAAGGTGAGACCACATGCCTGGTGGAGATCTGCACACTACTCAGTGCACTCCTCTATCTTTTCATGTATTTATTTATTGGCATCTTTCCTGATTAGTTTTGTTGGATGAAGGTTGGAATGGAAATACAAATCTCCTGTGAAGGTACTGAAGTTATAGCACTGAAAGACTTAATCTACCTATTTGTGAGTACTGTTCTTATAGATTCTTTATCGTCCTTTAGCAAGGAAATTTGTTGCCACCGGTCTGTCCAGCGCCTCAGATAGACACACAGCTACACAGGAACATAAGAACAATGAACACCACCGCATGACAGCATGAAAGAAAACATCCATCCACCATGTGAAAGCCTTACACACACACACACACACACACACACACACACACACACCTGTTACATAACAGTTTTGTTTGTTTGTTTGGGATGTTTTGTTTAATGATGCTGTGGCAGAGGGGACAAAGCTGCTGCCATAGCGTGCCGTTATCTACGCCCAGGGGGGAGTCGTGTGAAGAATGGGTTTAGATGGGTCATGTGCAACCCCCCCACCTCAGGGTCTGACATAGTTTCATTTTTGCCATAAAGCCAGGGTGAATGTCTTCAGTACCGACAATCGTGAATAGTGAAAAGTTAAGTTTGAAACTTTTAGCAGTAAATCTGAGAGCAAGAAGCTTGATTATCCTGTTTGTGTTTGCTATAGACCTTATGTGCACCACTTCATTTTTCAGACTCATCAGTAAACAAACAGCCCTGCTTGCTCAGCAGTGGCATTTTCTTTTTCCCCTCTTGAGAAACCCTCATAAGTGCTTTTTTCCCTTCAAAGAAACCCACTCTGTCAATAGAGAAAAGGCCAAAATGCTACTATCCTGTAGATGGACTGAAGGCAGACACTAATGGACTTTTTTCTCTCTCTCTCTCTGGTAAAGAGCGGCCAATCTGCTTCCCTTGATATTATTTTTTCTTTGAAAGAGAAGAAAGGATGGGACATGGAGCAGGTGATGGACGAAGGTCGAAGGTTCTGGCAGGAGTAGACCACAGGACGGCGATAGTGTTAACCCCAACACTACCATTTAGAAATGGACTCATTTGGCTCGTCCTCTTTGGTTGGGCTCCATTTACCGTTGCTTTTACTCTGGCAGTGTTCTCTGGCTGGAAAAACACAGAGAGCTCTGAAATTATAGCATTGCACGAGCCTTGTGGTTGGCCCACCTTGGGAGACACTAATGGACTCTTCCAATTTTGAGCGTTAAATGAACTTGTAACACACCAAGAGCAGTGCTCTCTTGGTGGTTCTTTTGCGGTGTAACTTGCGTCTTAAATGAGTAAAAATGGGCTGTGAGGTGACAGTGGAATAATTCTCATTTGTTGGGCAATTTTGTGAAGACCGTCTGCAATTTGTGACGTAAAAATTTTCAAGGCAATATGATTCCCTGTGCTAGTCCATGCCGTCGGTGATGGGTAATCGCCCTTTTCTCTTGGCAGTCATTGTTTTACTGAGGGAAATCTAGTTTTACTCTCTGCTCTGATTTAATTATTGGTGAGCAATTGAATTAGACTGCAGTGCTTGTTTTTATTAGCTGCACCAGTGTCCCTAGATTACTTGAAGGGGGCCTGTCGGATCCCGTAATGTCTGCAAGGGTTGGCTCTTTGTTTACTCAGCCACAAAGCACAGTGTGCTGTCAAAGCCACCTGACCGCACAGAACTGGATAATGGAAGATAGTTATTGCCTCGCTTCTCCATTTCCCAAACCTTCATCTGGCTGCTGTCAGGTAAACACCTCGTACCTTCCAAAAGGCCACTTTCCGAGAACGTTATTAGAACAGCTGTATTTTCCAGATTGACTGGAATGCATTTTTAACATTTCATAAGACGTTCTTTTGAAGAGGTTTCATGGTCTCTAGGGACATGAAATTTTACATTCCCTAAAAACAACAACATGTAGCCGGTTTCATAACACAGACATTTCCCAGCCGATATTTGTTTTACCTCAATTGTGATAAGAGCTGAGGCGTCGTTAGGGGTTTTGCTTTGCAAAAACAATTGGTTTGTGATTATGGTTTGACATTTTAACAATTATTCCTGCTGAAACTTTATTGTTCTGCAGGATTAATTATACCATTTAACTTAATTTAACACAACTTTCTCTGCATGCAGGTACTTCAGTAAACCATCATCGGGTTGATTGCCTATTCTTTGGTAATGAATAAAGCTCCTCCCTCGTGGGATCACTGAATGGGGGACATGTAATTAGACACTATGTGTGCAATTAGCTGATTTACAACTACAAGAACTTTATCTTTATTTCTCTCAGCAGGCTGTGAATATT
The DNA here is from genome assembly GCF_902150065.1 of Myripristis murdjan. Taxonomy (NCBI): domain Eukaryota; kingdom Metazoa; phylum Chordata; class Actinopteri; order Holocentriformes; family Holocentridae; genus Myripristis; species Myripristis murdjan. Next base: position 9,585,076 of record NC_043990.1, read on the forward strand.
ATCACCCCCCATTACCCGCCATCTCACGTGTCTCATAAACTGTTACAACTGTGGAGCGTGCTGCCTCACTTGTTTCAGATATTTTCTCCAAACAAGTGACGGTACCTTGAAATGCGGCAGATCATCCCATAAATATATCTCCTCGGAAAACTCCTGGAACACAAATTGATTTTCAGGGATAGATTAATGGATGTTTCCAGATTTATTAAATCGTCAGTCCACTGCAAGAGCATGCACCCTGTGCATGGTGTTGCAAGGACAATTTTTTTTTCTCTCGGCTGAACTTCTGTTCTAATTGGTTGGACAAGTCTTTGCCCTAGGTTCAGAAACAAAATAAAAACGGACTGTTGAATGATGTATTTTTTCCTCCCACATGCAATTCAAACTCTGAGAATCTCTGATTGGGCTGAATCAGTCTGGATGGAGGGTTTTAAAGCAGTTGTCTTCATTATTGTAACTGCTTGGCGAGACAAAACTGCAGTTTCCTCTCCAGAGGTTGGACAGAAGAGACTTTCTCTGGCTTGCTCAGTCAATTAACCCCTTGCTTTGAGGCTGGCAAGAACATCCCATCACTGGAGATTTCAGACGCAATTGTATTATAATGACAAGGTGACGAGGTATATCAACAGCCACTCCACACTGTGCATATTCTCCCGTGCATAATTATTCATAAAAGCTGAGGCTGCTCCCTGGTTGCAGGCAGGCTGTAATTACACCATGCTCGTCTTTGTGGCTGTTTCTAACCCGGCTGTCATAATGAGCTTTACAGTCCCATTATTGCAGAACGAGGACCTTTTTATTGTGCCTAAATACATTCCCTCCAAAGTTAATGAGCCAGAAAACCTGTTTCTTATTCATACCTGTCTCCATTTCCACCTCTACTTGCACCTATGTTCCTCCCTGTACCCATCCTCCTCTCCCAAGCTCTGTCTCTCTCTCTTCCACTTTCATAGCCTCTCTTGTCCCCCTGCTCTCTTTACTGCTCTCTCTGCGGTGTAATCCTTTGCACCTCGTCTGTTTAGACATTTGATGAAGCTAAATTCGGAAGCTGATTTATTATTAATGCAAGGACGAGCTGGGATTTCACTACCCACCAGAGCATTTATATGAAACATCTAATTAAAGGTCTATATCCTCAGATTGCCTGTCAGCTATATTCTGCTATGGAGGAACATTATTCAAAGTGCTAACTAAGAAGATTCTTGTTTTTTTTTTTTTTTTTTTTTTTCAGTGATGTATTCGGTGCTCATTGATTTGGTGTTTCTGTGCTGCACTTCCCAGGGATCACATGTCAATCCAACAGTGTGGTGGGACATCGTTAACCTTGGATTTTCTGTTTTTGCTCTGTTCAGCTGTGGTGGCTCTCACTGCCCATAACTACTTTCTCCTACTTACTTCAAATAAGCTGCTCTTCCCTCAGAATAAAATGTGAAACACGCCGCTTTCTGTGACCCAGAGGATGAGTTTTCTTGGGAATTACCTTCCACACACACCGAGTGTTTAGAACAACAAATACGGCAACTGTTAAAGCCGTCATGACTTTTGACTGAATCACTGTAACAAACATTAGATTATTTACATTTTTACTGTGCTTTTTTTCTTTTGTGGAAAAGAGAAGCAACTGAAGATTGATGACTCTGAAACTAATCCTTTGGGTTTCTTATACATTTACCGGTGTCTCATTAAGAGCCTGGTTGCATCTCACACACATTTATTCTTGGCTCCTTTATGGCTCTCCTACACTGTATGAATTGAAATGTGTAATTTAAGAGAAGCCGGCATTTAATTGCAGCCCTATACTGCCTTGGATTGAGAAACAGTAATTATGTTCTTGAACCCTTGCTTTCCTTATGCAGATTGGATTCATCACCTAGCACAGTGATTCTCAATCTTTTTGGTGTCAAAGACGCCCAAAAACTGTAATTAACCAGAGAAACATTTGTTTCGCTCAGGGCAACACTGCTCGATATAGAGAGCTCCAAAAACAGCTCAAAAAGGAGCTTAAACTTGCTAAATGCAGGTATAAGGACAAGGTGGAGAGCATGCTAAGGGCAGGCAGCTCTCGTCCTGCATGGGAGGGGGTCAAATCTATGATGGGGATGCAACCCAGGAAGAGCCATGTCTCCCTCACTGGAAGGCCTGATCAGGAGCTCTCAAATGAACTGAACAATTTTTATAACCGTTTTAACAACTGTAATTTCAGTGAGGAATTGTCAGTTTTTAAAAATGTTGTCTCCTCACAGTATAATCTTGTTGACAGGAACAAGGTGTGTAAACTTTTCCGTGGAGTCAAGGAAAGGAAAAGCCCTGGCCCAGATGGCATTGGAGGGCGTGTTCTCAGGAACTGTGCTGACCAGCTGGCAGACATATTTACTTTTATCTTTTCTATGTCCCTACAGCTTCACAAGGTCCCCTCACTTTGGAAGGATTCCATTATTGTTCCTGTTCCCAAATCTGCACCCCCCAAATCATTAAATGATTTTAGACCTGTGACACTAACTTCCCTTGTTATGAAGTCCCTTGAGAAAATTGTCAAGGAAAGACTTCTGACCTGTGTTCAAGACTACCTGGACCCGTTACAGTTCGCTTACAGGTCAGGCAGAGGTGTTGAAGATGCATTGGCCACCCTTTTAAATCTCGTCTTGACTCATCTTGAGGGAGCCAAGACTTTTGATCGTCTTTTATTCATTGACTTTTCATCTGCTTTTAACTGCATACAGCCACACATTTTAGCAGGAAGATTGAGGGACTTCCACAGCATTGATCCTGGTCTTATAGCCTGGCTAATGGACTTTTTAACTGAAAAGTTAAAAAGCGTGTGAGGGTCAATGGTGTCCTGTCAGACACTCTTGTCTCCTCCACTGGATCACCTCAGGGCTGCGTCCTTTCACCTTTGTTGTTTGTTTTGTACACGAACGAGTGCCGTAGCCAACATATGGGGCGTCACATCTTGAAATTTGCAGATGATTCAGTAATCGTGTCCTTACTGAGCAGTGACGACCCTGACCATGGCCCTGTAGTAAAGGAATTCACAGACTGGTGTTCCTCATCGTTCATGTGTATCAACGTGTCAAAAACTAAAGAAATGTTGATTGACTTCCGTAAACACCTGTCAGTCACCCCTCCTCTTGTCATTGAGGATCAAGCTGTCGAGCTGGTCCACAATTACAAATATCTTGGGACTAACATTGATGACAAGCTGTGTTTTGATTTGCATGTGGATGCTGTCTGTAAAAAGGCACATCAACGAATGTACTTTTATAGGAAACTGCGGAGCTTTAATGTTGACAGCACTTTTATGAGGATGTTTTATTCCTGTTTCATTGAATCTGTTCTGACCTCACTGATCAGAGCCACCCCTTGGTTGGTGAGTTTGTGCTGCTCCCGTCAGGCCGCAGGTATATCCTGCCAAGATGCAGAACGAACAGACTAAAACACTCTTTTGTCCCTGCCGCCATTGGGTTTCTGAACAAATGATTATAATTGTCTGTTCTAACTATTGTTTCATTCTGTGTTATATGTTTTGTCATTCTGTGTTGTGGCTAGTCAATGAACTAGTGAAATCACAATATTCCCTCTTTTTCTGGCAATGCCCAGAACTCCCTCAATGACCCCTGGGGGTCTCCGGACCACAGGTTGAGAACCGCTGATTGGGTCAACTCATAATAGGTGAAGCAGCAGAACAACACAAAGTTATTTTAGCCATCCGCTTGATTTAGCCTGTAGCCATGTGCCGAGTTTGACTCATTGTTGCCTCTCCAGCCAGAGCGACACACCGATGAGGCTTCAGTGTGTCGGAGGAATGTTAGTGTCCAGTCTGTGATTATTCAGATTCATCTAGAGTTGTACCAGCTTCTCTCAGGGAGCCATAGCACTGTGCACATCTTCATATTTCTGAGCAAATCACAGTATGTTGGAAGCTTGTGTGTGAGAGAGAGTGAGAAAATGTGTGTGAAAGAGCTTGTTGATGCTTCTTTTCTCGCGTGGATAGGTGTGTAATGTGCATGATATGCCTTTAGAGATTCAAAACCTGCGAGACTAAAATCACTCATCAGATCTGCCTGTGCAGACGGCTGCAGGAATTATTACAAAGTCTGAATGTGCAGCTGATCTGCTGACATTAGTTTGATACTTGGAGATGTTATGCTCATTATACAAATGAAAATAACACTAGTTTCCACTTTTTTGTATTTTAACAGCAGACAAAATGCAGTGTAGCTGATGCTCTTTTCTGGAAAATCATCAAACACGTTAATATTGGCTTTTGTTTCTGCTAACCTTGCAATAACCAGCTGAGGCTAGGGAATATTAGCTGCTGAGAACAAGCCAGAGTCATTGCTGCAACAAGAACAGCTGTCCCTGCAGCACGACCGCGACCAACAAGACCAGAGGCCCGTCTCTTTGAATTGAGAGTTTCCTAAATCGAACACTCTGGCATGGCGTTATATTCATTTACCCTCCATATTTATGGAGATTGTCAGATTGCATACGGCATCTGAATGAGTTCAGTTCCACAGAAAAACAATGTGTCTCCATCACTGAGGGTCATACGTCTGCACTGTCTACCCCAAGAGAACGAAATATGCTGCATTGTGGCAGCCTTTGTCGTTGCCATGGTAACTCTAAACAGTCAGGTGCGTGGTTCAGCTATAGAGATTGTTTTAAAATGCATACATTAGATAGACATATAGACATATATATATAGAGAGAGAGAGAGAGAGAGAGAGAAATTCTGACTTTATAAAGTCAAATTTATGAGAAAAATGTTGAAGAGATATTGTTGTGACTTGGGCCGATTCAGAAGAAGAAAACATTGTGATTCTGGGCTAAAATCAGCAGGATTTCCTTGTTACTGAATTTTCCACTTTAATCTCAGAGAATGTCCAAGTTTTTTTCTTGTAAATTTACAACTTTAATCTTGAGAATTCAGATTTTTTTTCTCAGAATATTAGCCCACCCCCTCCTCCAGCTGCGTCATTTTTTCCTCTCCCTACAGAGACCCTGGTACACCGTCATACTCCTCAGGGTGAGTGCGTGATACATAATAGATAGCATTTTGGATCAAGTATTCCTTCCACTATAATGCTATGTTCCTAACAGCTGTGAACAGTACGCCTTCATGCACACGTCAAAATGTTTAACACGAGGACAGTGGCACTATGTGAAACATCAGGGCACGGTGCTGTTCCCATGGCAGTATGGACCAATATATATGCACTTAATACGGAGCAACATAGCATGTGCTTTTCCTCTGTATGCCAAACACTCCGTGACCTTTTCAGTCAGCTCACACATGATGATAGATCAAGAGAAATCAATACTACGATACCACAGATCACATCAGATCATTCCTTACAAGTGCTTGGAAAACACACTTGCATTGATTGATATCACAGACTCACACAGGTATGCCCTCAAGCCCTGTTTGTTAGAGCTGAATTAAAAAGAGAACATAATCCCCACAGGTCAACCCAAACATCCGCGATATCTCGACTCTTGTTTTCCAAGCACAGCAGGCGGCCGCAGGCTCAGGGGCTTACTGGTGTTTGGCGTGTCCACTCCTCTGGCTGCCTGGCCTTTATTGAATGTGACAAGTTGACCCCATGAAAGACATTTTAGAAGCAAGCTCAGTATCTGGATGAAGATCTGGATACGTGGAAGGGAAGGCCGGCCTCAAAGCATTATTTACTTTCATGAGAAACTGCATAGACCCGTTTAAAATTCAAGTCACACAACCTCATACTGGCAATCGCATCAAATTGCAGTAAATATTTTAATATGGAGTTTATGTGATATGTACGTGATGACAGAATTTGGATTTACTGAGGATATCTGTGTCATCTTCTATACTGTCAAATTAGCACCATATAACAAAATCAATTCATCTAAATGTATGTGGATGTTACTCTTAAATCTATATGCTGATGAGAGCTGTGGTTAATACATTTCCATACTAAATGCCAGTGATGTCCATACCACCAAAGTGCAGATTAGAGAGCTGCTGTGGCCTTTGAACTTCAAAGTTATCTTAGGGAGATTTTATTGATTATATGTAATGGAGATTTCTGCTCCTTCCTGCTAAGGTCAAGGTTAAGCTATTCCTGTCCCGCCTTTGCATCTGCCTCCCTGTGTCTTTGGGCTCTCTCCGCAGATGAAAGTCTGCATGCTTTCAGTTTCATGCCTGTGTTTTATTTTATCCAGAGAATGTCAAAGAAAGGAATTTAATTTCAGGAACACTGGACTTGTCCTTTTTGTCCTTTGCTTTCCTGCCACGTGGCCTGATGTTTATTCCTGCTTAAAGTAGGTGGTCGATGGGGGATCTCATGCAGAGGCAAAACAGAGATTTCGCCTTTGTGAGGAAATATTTAAATCATAATAAATATTGTCTTCCCTGAGTGTGTGTTGCTGTGTTCAGAAACACAAACTTGCACTGGGCTCCATCATTTCCAAACCAGCTTTATTTGGAACCGAACAGTAAAATGTACAAATTAAAGGCAGACTATGCGGTTTGAAATGGGAGGGCAGCCCACCTTGTTATGATGCGGTAAAGAACCTAGAAATGGCTCAGGAGTTCAGGGCAACTCGTTTTACCCGACTATAACCTAAAATATAAGAGTATTTCCATTGTTTGTGTCTCTATTGTTGATGTTTTTATGCACATTTGACATCAAACCTTTAGATTCAAGACAGACGATTCAAAGGTTTACATTAATTCTGTTCATTCTTAACATCAGTAAACAAAGTGGCATGCCCTCCCATTTCAAACTGCCTAGTCTGCCTTTCACAGTTTCTATATAACCATCCAATATGTTCACAGAGTCACATTCATTAAAAAAAAAAAAAAAAAAAAAAAAAAAAAACAGACCAAGGCAACCGTTTCCAGATAATACATCACAAAATAATATTTTCTCTGTAGTATATCCCTTTTTTGGGCATTCATGACAGCAGCAGCTCCATAATATACAAATAAATAAAATAAAATATACAATTTACCCTCCTGTTACACCTGACAAACAAAACAGTTACAGTTACAACCATTTTCATAACTTTTCACATACACGCAGGGAATTTGCTCACAAGAATGCATGAATGTACAGACACTCAAAGTATACACCGATACAATCACAAAATAAAACTCCTGTTGCTATTCTACATCCCACATTTGCCACGTATTGAAATGTAACCCAGGCGCAGTGTCGTTTGTCTACAACTATTACAGAGCGAGAGCTTTATCTTCCTCCGCTGCACAATTATGTTCCCTTGTGCGATTGGCTGCACTCACAAATTCATGAACATTTGGTCATTGATCAGGCAGTAAAGGCTACACAACATCAGCATATCTAAACAGAGCGTTTCCAACCAGCTTGTTTGTTACCGGCTCATTGAAGGCTTGCTAAATTGCGCACAACTACAACCAGACAAGCGAAGCAGTGGCTTGATAAATCCACAGTTCACATGATAAACAATATAATTTCACTTTGCCTCGGCTCATCAGCCCCGCATCACGGAGGTAAATACTGAGCATGTGGTGTGGCACTTGAAATTCATCAACACACTTCAATAAACTTCACTTTCTTTAACACTATATACAGTCTTTTGTAGTGTAAAACACTGAGGTTTGCAATCATGGTCATTGCTCACACATTCACCGATAAAAAACAAATAATGAGAACAATAGATGTGGTGTAAAATTGGTGGTTAATGGTGAGGCAAGTATAACAATAAATAATGATGATAAACTTGTGTGGTGTTTTTTAAATAAGGTTACAAAGTGCCTTGTGTATTATATTAGTCTATAGCCAAGGCTGATCCGGTCATTCACAGTGGAAAATCAGCACATATGTCTGTATGAATACACTTTATAAAACATAAGCCCTAATCTCTGGGGCTCACTCAGCACAGAGTCTTGGCTTTCACATTGTGCTCGAGGGTGTACAGCATTAACAGAGAAAATACAGACTGTTGTTCAAAGGGGCTTCAGGTGCAAGTCAGTGTTCACCCTCTGAAGAGCTGCCTGCCTCAACGCAAGGAGTCAGCATCACTTAAAGCAGCACACACACTTCTTACAGCCGCACTGGGCACGGTTTTAATATTGACATCACCGAGAGGAGCTTCCTGTCCCCCTTAATTCACACATGGCTGACTGGTTGTATTTTCCCTAATTAAATTATGATGTTGGATATAGATGCTTCCTTAGCCATGGGAAATGATGAATCACAAATTAACAGGCAAAATACAAATTGTCTCCTAAACATCAGCAAGTGGCTGCTCTGTCCACAGACAGCTGAACTCAGCATTGTTAGATCTTTTCTCTCTCTCATCCCTTTGGCAACTTTTGGTATTAAAATTTGGCAACATGCTTGCCTAGTTCAGCTTTAAAAAGATGAAATCATTCTGAGCTGGACTGAAACCCAGACTCAGCAAATATTTAGAGTTGAATTGTCCAGGAAAAAGTGTGAATGGTGCAACATTAACTCTCATCTGATGCTGACTTCTACACACTATCTTACACTCAGGTCACTCAGGTCAGGACACTACCTAAAGTCATCATTAATTGTGTATTTACACTGTCATAGACCATTGTTGCTGACATGGAGCAAGTTTTGCCTGGTGACCCAAATGCTATCATTACACATTGGTGGCAGTAATGGCAGTAATCTGTGTGTTTACATCTTAAAGGCAGCAGCCTGGCTGGGAAAAGGTCAGACAGCGGGCAGCAGGAGACACCATTCCACTTGACAGACTCCATTAAGCAAGCCACCAACTCTCTAGTTCACACCAGATACTACATTCAGTCTCGCACCTTTTCCTCTGGCCGCTAAAGTCGACTCTGGAGCCCTCACACTCTCCCTCAGGCGTCGCTGAAAGTCACCCTCCCATAGACACAAGGGTCCTGGAACATCATTTTCTTCTCAGGCAGCAGCTCGTCTGTGACCGTGAGCTCCTCCAGCTCTGTGGTGAAGTGGTCGGTGCTCTCCACCATGGATGTGTCCTTGACGGCGCTGTAGGTGAGCGCCACGCTGTAGGCGGCCGGCTTCTCCGAGCCCTTGCGCCCGCAGCGGCAGATCTTGCGGAAAGCGGCCCGAAACTTCTGGGACATGGCGTTGTAGATGACCGGGTTGATGGCGCTGTTGAGGTAGATGCACGTCCGGCAGAAGAGCAGGAACCAGCTGTCCAGGTAGGGCTGGTCCAGGAGGGAGTTGACCACCACCAAGGTGCGGTAGGGCATCCAAAGCATGGCGAACAGGATCACCACCACAGCCAGCATCTTGGTCACCTGGAGGGCCACAAGGGGAAACACTGGAACTGTTCAATAAAGCTCTGCTTAGAGCAATAAAATGAGCCACGTTGAGTGAATACATGTATTTGAACAAATAAATAACAGCAGCAGTTACAGACATGGAGCAAAACCTGCCTTGGGGTGTAGGGGCAATGCTTTATTGGGTTTTCCAGTATATGTGTTAGAGTTTCAGTGTTCAGTTCAAACTGTAATTTGCAGCTCTTAACTTGTTCTGTCCTGCAAATGCGGAGTCATTACAGTGACTTCAAAAGGAAGAGTTATGCAAGAGTTTTTGGGGTTTGTTTGTAATAGCCGTGTAATAAGATGCAATGAAAAATATGTATTTTCAGAGAATTAATTTAATCCAATACTCTTTTAAAAAGACTTTTTAAAAAATCAGTCAAACTTTTTTCCTTTTTTGTAAGGTTAAGTGTTGTGTGAGTTAAAGCAGTGATCTCCTTGACACTGACACTGAGAGTTGTTTTTTAGATATTTTCTAAGTGAAACTGCCTGTGGAGCAAACGGACTTGTTTTAGACAAAATTAGATTATTAGACAGGATATTGGTCTAAATAAGTTCAGATAAGACTTTTTCCAGTGTAAGAAATCAGGACAACATGCGGGATACGCTTCTAAAACCTTTAGGCGTAAAAGATGGTTATAAACTTAGAAGGAGCTGCGTGTGGATGCGCCAGGCTCTCACGCACCACCCACCTGTCTGCGGGAGGTCGCAGTTGAACTGGAGTGGCGAGTGTTTTTACAGCTCGGCGCCTTACTGACCGCGGCACCGCTGTGTCCATTTTTCTTTTTCTCCTTCGGGTCAGACGGCAGCGGATTGAGGAAGAGGATTCTTGCTATGAGTCCGTACAGGATTGCAGAGAGCAACAGTGGCAAAACAAAAAATATGCCGAAATCAAAAAAGTAAATCGGCAAGTAAAACTGTCTGGGCACTTTGTAGCCGCAGGTGACGATGGTGATGTTGTCATACACCAGCTCTTGGATATCTGACAGGTAAAACCACATTACGCAGTAAACCGAAGTAAAAACCCATACAAACAAAATGATTTTCTTCGCCCTGGACAGGGTGCACAAAAACTGTGCTTTTATAGGATGGCAAATGGCGATGTATCTTTCTATTGTGAAAGCTGTTATGGAGCAAGATGAGGCATTGATTCCAAGGTACTGAAAGTAGGTGATGGAAAGGCACCCATAGTGGCCAAATACCCAAGATCCAAAGATACTGTCTGTTATACTTGGTAGACCAGCCGCTGTTAGCACCATCAGATCTGCCACTGCCAAACTCACAAGGTAGCAGTTGGTCGGTGTCCTCATGTGTTTGGTGGTAAGCACCACCAAGATGACCATAACATTGCCAACAATTCCTAAGGCGCATATCACAAAAAGCAATAAGCTACTTATCACTTTGTAATGGATACTGTGGTCCATCCACGTCCCCAAAGTCATGTTCATGTCTTGAGCTGTGGTAAAGTTTTCCATTTTGCTCGGTCACGCAAAAAGCTCTGCCGGTGAAGAACAGCGACTTTGCAGTGCGCTCACAGCCTCCCGGCGCATCGACCAGGTTTTACGCGCGAGAGAAGCGGGAGTTGTAGAGGGCAAAAAGAAATGCAAAAGTGTATGGATCGATCAATCACCTTGAATATGTATCCAGGGGGTGCTATGAATTACTTTGACACAAATTGCCAAAGGGCTGGTCGTACACTGCCATAATACCCTGCGAATTCATTGTCATGTGGTGCGTAAAAGTGGTGCGTCTCCGTGTTCTCGCCAGAACAACCTGCGTCTGTCGGACAGATTCTGCTTTTGAGCCGTAGGTTTTGGCACAAGGTCTCATTACGCATGCGGGTTGATGAGCCCATCATTACATTTTCTATCTCAGACTGCGCTGTAAACAAAACTAGCTGGTAAATAACAAATGATCTCCATTGTCTACCTGTTGTCAGTCGCATCACCTGCTACTTTAAATGTATTTGCAGATTAGTTGTAATTAACCGACAGAGAACGGGGAATAAATGTTAGTGCTGCCCTTAAAGATGATTCATTTCAGCTTGCAGGTAGTCTGCCGGGTTCTTCTTATTCTGTTATTGTTCATTCGTTTAGTTCTTACGCAGATTGAAAGCAATTTTAGCCTAAATGTCAGAACTCATTTTGTGAGATGTGTGTTTAAAAGGGCAGCTGAAAGTCACCTCGGGTGCACACAGAGGTCCACTTCCATTAGACTGTCTAAGTCTTGACTTTCTGAGCTCAACAGGCAGCCGCTTCATGTGCTACATCATGGAAAGAAAGAAGCGCAGTTTCTGAGCTATGAAGCAGATAAATATACCTGCATGCTTTTATAATGTATAGATGAACTCATGGTTGACATCAGTTTTTACATATAGAATCTAATTAACTATCCTCAAGGGAGCTTTGCAGTTCCATAAATTACTGCAGTTTTTTTTTCTTTTTTTCTTTTTTTTTTTTTTACACTATATGTCCTGGTTATTGCTGACGCATGAAATCTTAACAACAAGCTCAAGTCAGCAAGGCTGTTTCTGGCAAGTCTTGGAGCCAAGTGCCCACATGGTCTCTGCAGAGAGAACGGCATAATGAGCAAAGGGCTTATTTTACCCACTGCAATTCAGATAATGAAGAGGGTTTAGTTTGTAAGAAACGAGAATCAAAGCTAAGGCTGGTAACAAACAGGTATTTTGTGCATTCAGTTGTGTTTGAGCTTTCATTAAAAAAGAAAAAAACATTGTGTCCATCAGGTCTAAAACATGTCCTGGCAACTTAATTTACTCAGCAGGAGCTTTAGCCTAGTGTATTGTTATAAATCTATGAAACAGTATTGTGAGTATACAAAAATACTGTTAATACCCTCTCAGAAGTGTAGGAGCACAGTGGAAATATAACTTGTGCCAAGCGATTAGAGTTTCTAAATACTTTACTATTTTTTTAAGCCAATACTTTGGGAAAAAATCCTCTAGCACTTTGGATTTGCCTTGTTGTTGTACTGTGCCATCATTGCCTGCTGTTTCCCTCACCAGTTAATTTATTTTGAGTAAAAGGCACAGAAACAGATTTGTGCTGTTTAACCTGTTTTAGCTGCCGTGCCGTCCTTTATGCATGCAGCATGGGACTCTGCAGTTGCTTGTTTCTCTGCACAACACTGTGGAGGTGGCAAATCGCTCTCCTCCACACCAACTGTGCACATTTTAAAGGAACTGTGCTGAGAATGGTGACGAGCTTGCCAACACTTTATTCATGTGATTGTGCTGTGGGCTTTGAAGTTGCCAGCAGTCCATCCCGAGCAACAGGTGGACCAGGGCTGCAGGGAATTACATAATGACGCCCCCTTTCTCCCGTGCCATATATCCTCTCACTGCAAAGATGAATATGGGAAGAATGAGCCACTTTTAGATCCATTTCTCACTTTTTTTCTCATGTTTTCAACCCTTGGATAGGTTCTCAGCCAGAGGATAACACAAAGGAAAAGACTAGTAAAATTGTTTTTTCCAATTAACAACATTTGTTTTAATCTGCTGGGAATATGCAGTGTGTTGTCAAATGCATCAGGGCAATTTAGAGAAGATGGTTGAACTGTCAGACTGAAAAAAGCCTGCCATTTTGTCTATTTGCCAAACATCTGGTTCACTTGTGCAGCTGAAGGTTGAACACTGAGAGTCTATAAAGTGGGATAACCCTGTTTTGATCTTAGAGTTAACTGTCTTTACTTTGGAGTAAGACTCATCCTTAATTTGAAGGGTTAACATATATATTTTAGAATTACCTGGGCTGCCTGCTGCTCAGTGAAATGGCTCTGGCCATCTGTCAGCCTTCAGTGATGGTTTTCCCTGCAGCCACAGATGTGAGAGAAGGGCGAAAAGCTCCCATAGTGTTCTCAAAATAGCTGGCAACTGTTTCTCTGCCAGTTGTGCTCATCATAGCATTCACACTGATTCATGAAGAGAACTAGTTCAAATGATTTATCACAGTTTGTTGTTTTGTTGTTGTTGTTAGTGATGGTTCAGATATCAACAGCAGAGCCACAGGACAAGCAATAATGTGCAGTAAATTATTGAAAGAGTTTTACTGCCACCTAAAGGACAAACCATGCCAGTACCAAAGCTGAAACCAAATCTAATATTAAGAAGAAACCCCAATTTAAAATGTACCCAAGCCACATCTTTGATTTTATACAGTTAATTTTAGATTTTAATATTTATTTGTAGCTCTCTCCCTCTCCTCATAAGCTTGAATCCACAGCACCCAGGCTGTAATCTGTAATGTCAATCAGAGACACTTAATGGAGCTGTTCTACTAACAATGAATGAGAGGCAGACTTTGTGAGCTCATGTAATGTTGGTGTGAGCTTTTACATCTAAATAAGTTTTATTTCACCGAAGTGTTAAGGATTTAATCAGTTATTTTACCCATATCTCTTTATACTCCCTTTCAGTTCAGGCAGACTGTCAGTGGCTTTGCTAAATTAGTAGACAAGCTTAAGAAAGCTGCTTGATTTCACAGATGGTGATCTCTCTCTCTCTCTCTCCTTTTTTTTTTTTTTTTACCTTTAAAAGTCTCGTTCACTGTATAAAATGCTGCATGCAGAGCGTCCTGGTGGTATGAGCTGAATAAAGTGTGCACCAGGTATCTGCAATGTCCTGAGTTTGAATCTGAGCTTTGATCTTTGCTGCATGACCTCCCTCTCCTTCTCTCCTGCCCTACTATAAACTATCAAATAACAACAAAAATAATCTTTAAAGTGCTGCAAGTAGGGCGCCGCGGTGGCTCACCTGGTGGAGAGTGTAACTGCGTATCAAGGCTAAGTCCTTACTGCAGCAACCCGGGTTTGAATCCAACCCGTGGCCTTTGCTGCATGTCATCCCCTCTCTCTCCCTTGTCTTTCCTGTCTCTCTCTAAAGTCACCATCAAATAAAGCAGAAATGTCAAAAACCCAATCTTAAAATGCTGCAAATAGTTCATGCAATGGAGAAGAGAAGCACAGGATGACCCACAATATATATGACCTTTTTTTTTTTTTAAAGGAGAGCACGCAGTCCACCTCTGCGCCTATAGTATGTTTATATATAGAAAGAGGGAAAGAAGTGAGGAAGAGAGCGCAGAGAAAACACAGGAGGGAAAGCTCTGTCTGGTTTCGATCTGAGGACAGCAGGGGGGAAGCATGCGGTCCCACAGCCATGAGACTTCTCTAGAGTGGGACACGTAGTCCGTAACCTTTGACGTTAACCCCTTGCATTCTGGCTTTCCTTTGAATTTCTCCATAAGTAGCTTCAAATTTAGAACAAAAATACTTTTCTTGATATTGCATGACACTGCCGCATTCTGTATCTGTTGGTTGCAATGCCTCATTTAGTCTACATCATGTTTATATTGAATGAAATATTCAAATCTAAGATGCAATTGTTTTATGGCTGCACCATTACATCAAATAGAAAATATCTACATGTCTTGTGCATCATGGTAGACACATTTCCCTGTAATGCAGCAGGACATGTTTGGCATCTTTGGAAACCTTGGGCTCTCCACTTGAATTTAAAATAAAATTCTGTGGGTTCAAACAAAACCTTGGCCTTGCAGCATGCATTTGTAATGATAAAGCCACTGATGGGGCAAGCGGGGCTGAAGAGGTTTCAAAAAAAGAAAAAAGAAAGAAAGAAACAGTCCGTGTCATTGTGATCCTCAAATATTTGACACCTTAAAAAACTGGGCTGCTTAAAACAAAAGTTGCATGATAGTTTGGGAAAACAACGATACAGTGTGCAGTGTTCTGTACAGTTATATGTCTCATGAATATGGATGGACTGAGCTTGATGATGTGTTGCACCACATATGCCAATGATATATCGCTGTGTCTCCATCTGTTCCAAAACAGCCACAAACCTTACAATATGGCCATACCTTTGAGTTACTACTGTGATTATGCAGCATGCACAGCAATTGCACACATATGCTTACTCCTATATTGTACAGTAGATCAAAATAAGTATTCATCAGCCAAAAATATTGCTTTTTTGTTGCAAAAAGCAAGCAATGAATTTCCCAGTCGTATAACACAGCAAATGCATAACATTATTTTAAGGTGTAAAATGACCCTTGACCACTTTGATTTACTGATGTGGAGGCAGGTCATTTTAAGAAGAAATCAGTCCAAGCCAACCGAGACCCATAGGGCTGTCAGCTTCACACATACACACACAGAAACACACACACACACACACACACACACACAAACACTCACAGATCACAGACCCATGACTCAAGGTCAGCCATAAAGAAGCTGTCAAGTGCTCCGACCCTGACCTCGCTCAATTAACGGTAAATACGCTGTGGGGTACAGCCCATAACTGCTGTGACAGAAAACATTACTCCGACTTATAAGACAGCTCTCCCTCTTTGTCACCCACACTGCCTAGAGTACACTATAAAAAAACACTCCTTAGCAACTAATTTAGTCGCATATTCAGTGTTAAAATATTGCTTTTCTTAAACTAGTGAAAAAATATCCTGTCACTGAAAAATCAAATAAGTCATAAATCATAATAAATCAAATGCAGAGTTGTTTTATTTATAGTAGTGGTCTGATCTGCCTCATTCTGCCTTGTTTTTACATACTCAACATAACAAAAATCCTGAAATGAAACTGCTTTGGAAACAAATGGGATTATCTGATCCCACTGGTGGATTTTTTCACTTGTTTTAAGAAAAACAAATGTTAGCACTGAATACGAGACTAAATGACTTATCAAGATGTCAGGTTTTTTTTTTTTTTTTTTCTTTTTTTTTGCAGTGTAGCGTGATTGTGACCAAAACAACAGCAGGAGACTGCGGCTGTGCAGAGCAGCAAAACCTGGCCTGGAAAAACAGAGACTCAAAAAAATATATATACAAGCAGAGAGCGGACAGTCACTATCAGGCCAGGCTGTTGCACTGAGGCTCCAAGCTGAGGGAGGGGGCCTAACACGCCTTTTGTGGTTCCCAGTATGAACATGTCATGTTTTTTATTTCACACTGCTCTGGTTTTGAGACAGAATTTGGTTGAAATCTGCCAAACTGCAAATAAAACATTTGCAAACAGGATATAAAATAGATGTTGTTGAAATGATGAGAGACTCCGCAACATGCAGGAATGCAATTTGTTTTTATTTGTGAAAACTGAAACAAAATTGTCCTTGATAGAAACATGTTGAAGGACAGATAAGTAATGAAAATTATGAAGGTTATGACGGCTGATTAAACCAAAGCAGGGGATCTGAATATGAATATAGAGGCCTCCTAGATAGAAAGAAGAAAATGTATTATCTTACAAAACAATCTGAATTATAATCTCTTGTGAGTTTATATTATTTGATAAACTCTCATTCTTTATAATGTTTTTGGAGCTACAAAAAAAAAAAAAAAAAAAAATGTGTTCAGTCATTGATCTGTGAATGAATGTTTGGGGGCTTATTTGTGTTGTGGATGTGTGGATATATTTGATGTTGTTTACCATAGGTGGAAAAATGCAGTTGTGGGGGCAAAAAAGAAGTTGAGGGGGCTCCGGAGTCTCTGCATATACATTGGCTCTGTAATTGCTAGCGACTCCCCTGCTGTCAGGGCACACTGACATATTCGTTTGATGTCTGTAGGAATACCTATTTTATGATTTACCTGGCTGAACCTCATCCAAAACATCCTTTAAGTTTCCTGTTGTGCTCAGAGAGAGAGAGAGAGAGGGAGAGAGAGAGGGAGAGAGAGAGAGAGAGAGAGAGAGAGAGAGAGAGAGAGAGAGAGAGAGAGAGAGAGAGAGGGAGAGGGAGAGAGAAAGCAGACGACTCAGCTCAGCTTAGCACTGGAACTTGAGTCAGCTCTTATGCACCCTGCCTCTGGTTAGCCACCACAGGCACAGCAGGCACACAACCATCCACAAGGCGCGCGCATGTGTGTGTGTGTGTGTGTATCCACCACTGCTGCTGAGTCCAGTCAAAGACATCCTCCCTCTGTCGCTGAAAGGCCGTCTGACTCAGTTGTGTCTGTCCTCTATGTTTAACCATGGCAGAAGCACAATTCCCGCGTCCTAGCCTCACCTTGGACTGCCGTCTTCTTGCCTCCACTGCTGCTGGCTTCCTATTAGCTATTCTTAGCTTTAGTCGTGCTCTTATTTCACAGCAGATCCATCAGTGTAAAATGCCACACTTCGCCGAATGGCGTAAATAAAACGCTGGGCCCTGCTGGTCGGGAGCATCACTAGGGGAAATGACAAATCACTTTAGATCATAAACAACAGCACAGTAGTGCTACTCGACAAATATCTTACGGAAGGGCTCTGGTGAAAGCATTTTCTTGGACTGTGATGAAGCAGAACATTTGGGGAGTCTCACTGAGGGCCGATATGTCTCTCAGCAGTTACTTTTAATTCCACCACACAGCCGTTTTCTTAAGGCCTTATTCAAACAGGCAAATTTCCCAAGAACACTTTCTTATTTACTGCAGGGGCCCGCGGAGCTGCATGCAGAGGGAGGGTTACACGTCCTCACACCCAGGGAGCAACAGTCACCTCCACTGTATCGTACTGTTGACCGCCGAGAAGCTCCACTGAACTGGTTTAATGCCTTGCTCAAGGGCATTGATCATAGTTAACTGAGGAGAGGGTGCTATGATTTCACTTTCCCCACCAACACTTCTCTTTCCTCGACCTTTTTTAAAGTCAGATAAAGTGTGCTCGTTTCTTTGTTTGCTTAGTTGTCCTCTCCAGTGCAGCAAACTTTTTTTGCTGATATTAATTTTTCATGCACAATTCTTTAAAGGGCAATGACTTTTATACTTCTGAACCAAACACGCTATATTATATTAAAAATGTCCCCTTTAAGATTTGATTAGATGTTAAATCACCAGAGCCAAGGAGCCAAGCTTCCTCAACCTCCAGCCAAATGTTGACATGTGAAACATGCTATGTGCCATGCTTAACACTGGCCTGATGCCACAGTCCCCTCAGGCCTTGCTCTTCATGTGTGTGTGTGTGTGTGTGTGTATGTATGTGTGTGTGTGTGTGTGTGTGTGTGTGTGTGTGTGTGTGTGTGTGTGTGTGTGTTATGAAAGTATGCTTGGGTCTTACAGGCATGGCACTGTCATTTGTACGAAATAGGCTGCTACAACCAGGGAAGCCAAAATCTGTGGGAGTTGTAGTGCGGCAGAATTGTTGTCATTATGGTCCAGCATTTTAATCGTTAATCTAACACAGAATATTCAAGCTTCTCCTATAATTATCTCTGTGATAAAGTCATATCTTGTAATTGTCTGATGCATTTTTATCAAAACGCCTTTGCAGCTCCCACCATCTCTTAACTGCATCCACTTAAATGTTTAAGCCTTATTGTCTTCTCTTTAATAATTTTTTAGATTTAAACTCAATAATATCCTCTGACTGGTACATCTGTTGCATTGTTTGTTTTAATGATATTTCACATAGTCAGTAAAGTAATGAATGACTCAATCAATCTATCAAACAGCTCACCAAACAATGTGAGGATGTCAAATTCAAGATAGTGAAGGAAAGAGATCTTCTGCTAATGAACATTTGCAGCCTGTCGGTCTGTGCTGCTGGACTCAGTGGAGGCTGCCGGCCTATTGGCTGCACAGCTGCACAATCTGTTGCTTTTAAATGGCTCCTCCTTCCCCAACCTGTCACAAATGTTAAAAACACCCTCCAGCATGCTGCATTTGCTCTCTTTTCCGTCTCAAAAGGTCTTGACCACCAAATGTACAGCTAGCACAGCATGCATATATATATATACAGCAGCCACAAGCATCTGGCTACTTGGTATTAGTAAACAGTAAATCTGAAGTTCAGCAGTAGCAAGGGGCACTGAACCATTTTGTAATTATGATGGCTGGCCTTTGGCTACCTATAGCCTACATATATGCTCTAGTGCTCTGAGTTGTGCAAAGAAAGAACAGACCGTTTGGTGTAACTAGGGGGATTTCTATAAGGAGCTCAGGAGCGGGAATATCTCCTTCCCTGCATATTGCTGCTGTCATCTGAAAACCTTGTAACTCCAGTTGTAGTGAATTTCACGTTTTAACTTCAACTAAAGGATTAGATGCTCCTGCACAGGTTGAAAACATTTCACAATTCCTGGGGCTTGTGAAACTCTTTACATACCCACTGGAAAAACTCTGAAATGCATTGCCGTCCATATGGAAATGAGGCTGTTTTTGTTGGTTCCTGAAAAGTTGACATTTTGAAGATATGAGGTTTTTGACCCAACAGCAACTATATGGGATTTGACATGGTTTCGATTGAATATCAAAGTAGAGTTTTCCTCTGGCTGCATGATGCTCTGAAAATGGGCCAGTCAGGAAATTGATTTGCAAAAGTGTTCATTTCAAAAAGAGAGTATGCGCCTCCTTCTGCAATTAAATGTTTTTTCCTTTTTTTTTCTTTTTTTTTTTGCACTTATATCGTTCAAATAAAGGTTTCACTTAGGCACACCACATATTTATGCAACGTTCCTGTACATTTAATGCACCAAAACGTTGCATAAGTAAAATGTTACAATGCAGATGGTGTGCGGGAGTGTAACCTTTATTTGCAAATTTCTGCCACCCTCCCAGCACCTGTCATTCATGTGTGTATAAGACTCTTTCACTCCATAGTTAAATCATTTAGGAATCATTATGCATATGATAAGCTAATGTTCCTCTTGTTAGTGAAACATGATCTTCGGCCGGAGGATCAGGGTTTGAGCTCTGCTGAAGTGTTCTTGAACAAATCACCAAATCCCTACCATCTCCAGAGGTGCTGCTTTTTATGAGCCTGACCTGTGACCATGAAGGGGGGTGGGGGGTTGGGTTGTAAAAAGACAGCTTCCCCACATGGGAATAATAGCAGCCAGTCAATAATGTAGTATATCACATTATTATGTCCCTCAGGCTGTGTCACTAAGAATATGCTGCTGGTCTGCTTTATCACAACAAACAATAGTGCACATAATTAGATTGTGTAATACTATCTGACTTTTGAACTATCTATATCTCTATCTTCTATTTTGTACTCAGTTTCCCACAATGCTGAGTCTCCATCTCTTGCCTCTCATCTGATTATTGTGAATGTGCTGAGGGACACAGAACTTGGTTCAGTAATAAGCATAATATAAGGCGGTCTGCCTGAGCCCACTACGTGGGAGGGGTCTGCCAAACCTTTCCCTCTAATTGACCAGGGAGCAGAAGCAGCCGGGAATGCGAGCAGCCACCAACCGACAAAGAGGTATTTAACAAACCGCATTTCTTCTTTAATAACCGATTATCAAAATACAGACTACTTTGTGAAGGCAGTTAGATTGATGAGCCTGTCGGGTAACCACTCAAAAAGGATTAAGTGTTTCGGGAAAGCATTTATAGGGCTTGCAGAGGCGAAAGGTGGGAAAAGTGTTACTGAGCAGTCGAAATAGTAATTCTCTCGAATGTTGCAGTGTGCTATATATCACAGGAATTCAATTTGCGGTACTTTAAAATGCTTGCGGTGCACCTATAAGATGTGTAGATGTTGATATGTGTAAATATGTACAAATACTTTAGTCGGGAATGCCCATAAAGCCATCCAAGGAATTAAAGTTACCACGGTGCAATACAGCCTTTCGACAAGTTCATGCGTCAGTTACCTTGATTGTTTTCTTTCATTTTGCCTGTTTCACTGACAGAGACGGGCGTATGGGACTGGCAAAAGGGGAAACCCAGCCCATGTTCAAATGGCTGATCTTGAACTGCTTTACTTTGATCAACTGGGCTGCCGACCCGATCCGCATAACACCTCCCTGCTCTCAAATAACCAAAGTATCAACGAGAGCAGCTGCCGCTCCGGCGGAAAGTCACTTTGCAGCGCCGGGGAGGATTCAGCACCATGGACAGAGCCTCGGGCAGCCCGGGGACCGGAGGAGGAGACGGAAACATCTTTCACATGCAAACACCGAGGGGATGTTGATGGTGATGGTGATGATGATGATGATGATGATGTCCAGTTAATTCAGGCGAGTCCACATCGGCCAACTGGGAGCGAAAACTGGTGCTTGACTCGCAGCTCCTCCAGCGAACTGTGCGAGGAGGAGGAGGAGGAGGAGATGGAGGGGGAGGACGTAGAGGAGGAGGAGGAGGAGGAGGAGGAGGAGGACATCCCGGAACTTTACATGCTGTCCGACGACGACCTCGGCTCTGACGGGTCGGGCAAGTCGGTGGATTACGGCTTCATAATCGCCGTCACTTGCCTGGTGACCGGCATTTCGTTGGTTGCCATTTCCTACACGGTCCCGAGGGACGTGAGGGTGGACCCGGACAGCGTGTCGGCCCGGGAGATGGAGAGGCTGGAGAGGGAGAAGGCGAGGGTGGGGGCCCATTTGGACCGGTGTGTTATAGCGGGACTGTGCCTCCTCACCCTCGGGGGCGTGTTGCTCTCCACCCTGCTCATGATCTCCATGTGGAAAGGGGAGATGATCAGGAGAAGAGCCTTTGCCTATTCCAAACACGCAGCAAAGTTATATGGCTCAATCAATTTAAGAGCCGGCTGCAGCCCGACTCGGGAATCCTCCTCACATTTGTCAGTAGCTGATGAGGATTTAGAAGTGCTCAGTTGAAAGTCCTCTGCAAATCCCACCAATGCTGTCTTATAATCAGGGATGTAGTGGAGGGCAACCCGCCTTTTTATTTTCAGGATCATTTAGGCTACTTTTTAGGCTGATGTGGCCTAAATCTTGATGAGCATAAGCTGTATCAAACTGAGGTGAATTATACAGCCTAAGGATCTTAAAAAAAAAAAAAAAAAACATCAGTGAAAGCTTTATATTTTGTTCACATTAGTTTATTTGCCTTAAGATGATCAGCCCACCTTTTTTTAATTTACCACTACATCACTGCTTATAATAATGTTGGCACTGCTGCTCTCGCTTCTTCATTAAATCCATCTGTTTACATGCCATTTCATGTAGCTTTAAGGTGGAAAACAAAAGCAAAACAGGTGTGGCATCGTTGTAAAGATCTGTCTTGTCAAAATCTAAGAGGAGACACTAATGGAGGATGTGAGGATCTGGTCCAAGCCTTATTTGCATGATCAATGTCGAACTTCAAAGAAGCCCTGTTTAATATAATTGTGACATGCTGAAGAAATGCTTGTATTTGCTCGGATTTGTTTAAATGTGCGTCCTCAAACTGGAATAATAATAACACAGTGGGGAGAAATGAGATTTTTGTGGTTGAGCACCAACGCCAGAGAGCTCAGTTTACACCAAATACAAGTGGGGTTTGACAGCAGATGTTCAAAAACACACATATACACAGAGGAGGAAAGGGAGAGAGAGAGAGAGAGAGGGGCACAGAGAGAGAGAGCAAGAGAGAAAGACAGAGAGAAAATCAACAAACACCACAGGGGAAAGCTCTCCTGGTAATTGCTGTTACTTAATTGCCTGTGGGAGGCCTGCAAATCATGGTAATCAGGGAGGGTTTTCGAAACTGTTTGAAGCTGCTTATCGAAAACACCGACCCACTGCGACTGAAACACTGGAGTGAGGCTTTACATCGGGTTTCAGAGAGCCGAGTGCTGGGTTTCCTCCTCACGCAGGAGATACTGTGAATGAACAGTTGTATCCCCTGCTCACGGTGTGCAGAACGCTGTGCTGTGCAGCTTCTGTAATTGGAAGTGCTTACTGACAGCAGGATCACATTATCCTCTATGCGACCTTTGCTCACTCTTACCTCATAAATGTAATTAAATATGTGGAATTATCTGACCTCTTACTGAAATATTAAGTGAACTCTTAATGTGAATCTGTCCTTATTTAATGGGTTATTAATGCTATGGATTAATGGTTTACATCGTTGGGTCTTTCATAAAGTAAGATAATAGATGTAGTGTGTCATTCTTTTGCCTCCACCCTTTGATACTCAAAAGGTTTGCGATTAATGTGTTGTAATTTTACGTTTTTTTTCCCCTCAACCTATCTCTGCTTCAGTTAGCGGTGGCCTTCATTTCCCAGAATGCCTCTTGACAAGCCAGAGAAAGGGTGTGAACTTGTTGCATTGAGTTCCCGGTGGTGGAAAAAGCAGAAACAAAATGCGTAATAAGAGCAAGAGAACGGGTTTTTACAGTCTCGAGAGGAAGCATGAGTCGTGGCCTTTATTCAAAACCCGCCATGTCTTGTGGCTGAAATGCATTCAAGGCTCCCGTGAGCAGAGAAATTGGTCTCCCTGCCTTTTCTACAGCGGATTTCTCCCTGTACGACTAGAGCAAATAGTGACTCCAAAGATTTTTCTCTTTGATATTGAGAGACTGACTGAAGTTTTAGATCACCCAGAATTTTGTACTATTGGTATTCATTGTAGCCACACTGGAAATATCTCAGTGTGAGTGTCTATGTTTGAACGGTCGCTACAAAACACCAAACAATGAAATGGGCCCATAAATATGAGCTCTGTTTCCAAAAAGCTGTTTTTAAGAGTATTAAAGTTTGTTCAAGGTGGATTTCCCCTCTCAGTGGAAGCTAAGGTGTTAAGGGTTAGAGCGGCCTGTTTTTCTGAAGGGATTATTAGTCATGTAAAGGGGCTGGGACACTGCAGCAGCTTAATTGGTGTCTGTGTTTGTTTTGCCAGGGGACTCTCCCAGACACAAAATCAAACTTGTAATAAAAAATGACACACTCACACCCACGCAAACCGCCAAAGCGCCCAACAAAATCTCATGCACACGCACGCACAGGGACACACACGCACACACCATCAATTATTGGCTCTCTCACACACACACATATATATACACACACACCCACAGACAGACACAGACAAAGTCACTCAGTTTGCTCTCTCCCAGAAACACACAGCACAGACACAGATGGACAGACACAAACACGTACTCACACACAGACAGTCGCTCAACTGGCTCGCACAGACGGCCCAGACACACAGACACACACACACACACTCTAAGCCTGCGGCTCACCACCCCTTCCCCCCTTTCCATGAATGGAGTTAGTCAGCGTAATCATTCAGGGCAGCTGGCAGCAGGAAATGGAATTGGATTGCTGCAGGGGTCACTCAGGGTCAAGAGCCGGGGTGTGGCTGTGGACACGGGGGACCAGGAAGTTGAAACGTACTGTGGTGACGCTTTACATCAACGTCTGACAACCACTTATCATCAGCTGTCAGAACCATTCTTCAGCAGCAGACTGGATGACAGAGAAACCAACCTGGAGAGCTCTGCACGCTGACACGTTAGCTGCCAGGATCATGAAAGCAACAAAACGTCTTTCTGGTATAATATCCCAATCTCAAATACACTGTTGTGTTGGCTCGGTAAATTAGAAGTAAGATCATGTCTCCAGGTTTGAAGTGCTTCTTTTGAACTATAGCCTTAAGTTAATGACTTATTCAATAATGATTGTCGTTACTGAGATTGTTGCATAGCAACAGCAGGCAGACTCAGTCACAGCTCCAAGAAAGAAGCGACTAAAGAGAGCTTCAGCTAAGAAAAAGGGGTAAGTAGAGGAACAACTTGTAAATAAAAATACCATCATTCATTCAGATTTATTACAGTCGATCAGCTCATAGGTTTGAAACTAAATCCAGCACAAACTGACATCTTTTTTTTAAAAAGCTGTCATGCTCACTTTCAGGAGGGTTTTAGAGCTGGAACATGTTTGTTAAGGTAGATATACCTCAGCTTGGTACACTGGGGTGGAGATAAGTCTGCTACCTGAAGGGATTCACCCATCGGTTCAATTTGAGAGCTGAATCATCTTTGTTGAACTTGATACAACCATTTAACTCGATATATCGCTTGAGGGGAAATTTCGATGGCGCTGTAGGTGTGGGCATTCACAAATCTTGTTCTCCAGTCATATCACTTCCCTCCTTTGTTTGTGGTGATTAAGTGAACCACCTGCTGTAGGCTGAGCGGCGCCCACATACACGTGTCCCTTTTTGGCCGTCGCTGTCCTGGGAGAAATACAGAAAGGACACCATAACCATAGAAACGGGGTCAGCCTGTTGCTACGGAGAAGTGCCTGTGTGCCATGGCGAGGTTTTCCTCTAAGATGATTTTCTTCTTTTTTCTTTTTTTTACTGTGATGGCAGCCATGGGGTGTGTGAAGTGAAAATTCATACACATTCCCTGTATTATACATGGTATAAAGGTGCTTTGAGCTACACAGCTCATTTCAGAAGGGGTGTCAGGTGCTGTCACAGCATGCCTGCTGAGGAACATTCTTCTACAAAAAAAAAAAAAAAAAAAAACTTAGAGGGAGATAGAAAATACTTTTTTCTGCAGACATCCCCTCTGTTAAGATCAAACGCAATTTCTACCGATCCCTGAGATGCTGAACCAACTATTTACAGCATTTTTTTCTTTTTCTTTTTTTTCTTTACTGTAGTACAGCATTTTCATCTTGAGCTCATTTATGCATACCACAGATATGGACTTTAGCAAGGGCTCTATTGGAAACTCTCAGAAGGGCAATCTCATTAAACAGAGGTAAATATAACAAAAAAAAAAAAATCATAAAAAGTCAATCCCCATCAGCAGCTGTTCTGGGGTTCTGCAGCCACCAACAGTGAAAAGGCTATAAGTCGGTTCACTAGCAGACATATGAAGCCCTGGTGTAGAGATCTTTTTTTTAAGCATAGGAATTCTTCATATGAAAACAGATAAACAAATAAATGTAATTCCAGAAAAACGAAACAAAATACATAACATACTCTCTGAATCCAAAATCCAAAATGTTGCCACAAAAACAATGTTGCCTATGCATTAGATTCTTAGTATTTTTTTTATTTTTTTTTTTTATTATTCATATTACTAGGGGTGGGGGGGCATGGTTTATGGTCATGCAATTGGAGATAAATGGTTTTGCAAACAAACTCAATAAAGCACAGGGACACAGACCATGATACCAGCAGTAATTTTAAATATAGGGTCATTTTAGAGAACTTTGTACATATATCTTTGTGCTATGAAGCAGCAGTCCTGCTGATGAGATGTGTTCATGTGAAACAAGTGAACAAACAGTGACCGCTTGCTGGACGGAGAAGTCGTGCTAATGCATGATGTACATTAGAGTGTGGTTTGTGAGAGTCGTGTCCGACAGAGAGCCATAAACACTTGAAATGACCACAGATCTTCAGGGATGCTGTTGTCAGTGGTGCAGTATGTAGGCATATAGGGTCTGTACGTAATAAAAAAGCATGAATAATTTACAGAAGGGCCAATAAGTCAAGGAAAACAGCTGAATGAAGCATGTATCGGGTTGATCTGGCTTGTTCTAGATACAAAGGAGGGTGGCTTCATCATTCCTGTGCTTCTGAGCTTTGTTAAAACCCACAGAACATGATTTTAAATTCTAATGGAGAGACCACGGTTTCCAAAAATACCCAATGTATTGTGCTGAATCACAGGGAAAGGTGTATAAAATGACACACAAGACATTTAGGTATTTCGTGTCTGATGTTGCTGCTGCAGCCATAAAACAATGGCATGTTTTGTTTGAATATTTCACTCAGTAGAAGTGTGATGTAGCCTCCATGAATCATTGCAGCCAGCAGATACATACACAATATTTTTATGTGTTACTTTCACACACTATGGTAAAAAAAAAATGTTAACTTTGAAGCTACTAAAGGAGAACTTTAAGGGAAAATCAGAGTCCATGGGGGTTAAATCGCAATGTTGAAAGTATAGTACATCATGTTTACACCAGGCCCGTTCCAATTTCTTAGTTAAATCTGAGGGCTTATTCTAATCTGTCACTGGGTGGATTGCTTACCGTGAATATACTGTACACTGACTGATACGGAGGCATCAACATGGGACTCTCAGACATATGCAAGCATCTATCTGAGAAAAGAATCGTCTTGCCCCTCGATCTGTAATTGAGTGATGGATAATTCAGCACTTTGTAGGTATGGCGTGCGAGGAGAGGTTGAATTAATCTCACAGCTGGACAGTTTTGCTTACCTTTGCCTCTGATTTATGCCGCAATTTAGCCTGCGTGCCACAGTTCCATATCTGCACAGATACCTGAGCAAGAACATAAAAGGTTTTCTGCAGAATACTAATTCAATTTAAGTTGTCCTTAAGAGCGAAGGTAAATCTTCAGGAGAGTTTGACTACATTCCCCTGGTAGTGACTCAGTAGAGACTGTCTCCATAAGAGACAGACGCAAAAACCTCGGAGGGCTTACACACACTCACAGCCTTTATTTGGAATGAATCAATTGAGTGCAATCTTTTAGCATCAGCCCCGCTGTAAAAGACTTTTTTCATAAGCATTGATTGCTTTTATTCTGTGTGCCAGTCTATCAGGATCGATATTCTTATATCCCTGATTCAAGAATGCTAAAATGTCTGAAGCGTTTCTTCTTGTGTGCTGTAACTGGGCACAATTACTGAGAAATCCATACTTTTAGCTCTGGCCTTCTGGTATCTCCAATTAAACATTGACTGCACTGCACTTCACATCCCACTCTTATCAGAGGTTACAAGCAAGAATTTACAGGAAGCTAAACCAGCATTTGACAAAAGTAAATAGGCTTCTGGCAGACATTCACCTGCGAGCGTTAACATATATACAGAGATTTGCAGAAAGCTCACCAAGATGTACTGCACTGTGTTACTGCTGTCAACAGTTGTATTGGATTCTGTACATAATGAAGGCTGAGATCCATGGATTGTGCAATCAGTCTGAAAAGGTTTCATAAGACCCAACTTTCTTTACCCGCTGAGGAGCAGGCAAATTCTCAAATACATTTAACAACCTGAAAAATCACAAATTTTAGAGATATGGGGTGTTCACTCAACAGAGATGAAAATGTACCACCCCTGTTATGAGATGCTGTTTGCTTTAATCTTTGACTAAACCAACATAGTGTGGCTAAAAATGCTAACTAGCGATTGAGACATTTCTGGGAACAGTTCAGATTCTGCGAGTTGCTTGAATGACTAATCAGCCCCTGCAGATCAGAACGTAGGAAGCGATAATTGATCCTGCTGAGCATGAGGCACAAAAAAAGGTTAACTAGTGGTGACTCTCTGTCGAAGGAATAGCCGAAAGCCTATTCATGTCGATGAAAGAACTCAAATAATATTGTTAGCATCATAGGAATAACAGTAATGATTATTATTGTGTTCTGCCTCCACACCAGTTTGGTGTCTAATGTTCACAGGTAACCAACCAATAAATAAATAAATAAAATAGAGTTTTGATGCTTTTTGAGAATTGACTCTTTTTTTTTAGGTCTTTAGCTGAGAGCTGACCCAGACTTTGACTTGTGGGATTCAGGCAATCGACTCATTTGTGGTCAGCCGTCAATCGCAAGCAGCACCTAATTTCACTGTTTTCACTGTCTTCTGTGTATTAGCTTAATGTGCAGTTTTATTATTTTGTTTTTGAAATACTACTGCATCGTTTTTCACCTCACAGGTGGCAGAGAGGCTTGTTTCAGGAGGTTTACTGCAGTGCAGATGTGCAGCTCTCAGGATGGTCAAGTGAGTCACGAAGCTTGTCAGTGACTTTCCTTGACAACATGTCCATCACTGTGCTGGAGCCAAAATAAACTCTGGTTTTGTGGCATCGATATATAATTTGAGTTTTCAGACACACAAAAAATATTTCTTACAAAAGTAACCTACTATCAAAAATTCATACAAATGCATTCTACTTTTTTTTTTACTCCAGTCAAATACAGCTTACAAAATGTACAAAGTGATTAAATACAGATGTCAAATACAGTACCTATAAATAAAACACTGCCAATTTTTGAATAAATTCAAGCTGTACTCAGTACAGTTTGTTACTGTGGCTACAGTAAGCGCTGGCAGACACCTGGGTCTCGTTTAATGAAGAGCTGTGCCACAGCGATTGTGTCTTTTGAATAGAAACCCTGACAAAATGCTCCAGGCTGCATATCCAGAAAAAAAGCAACTCTTTTGTTGTTGTTCCAGTTTATATGCCCAACCCTACATGTGCTCCAGATGAATTATGCCACTTGTCATTCAAAACAGATCAAAAAAAGGTGATTCAAACCTGTATCATGAACAGGCAAGCGATATAAATCACATGTGCTTAGAGACAGTTCACTTCCCCTCGTTTCCTGTACATGCCACAGAAATAATGAGCATGCACACTGAGCGGGAAACTTCACAGACCTTATTCAGTCCCAGGTTTCTGCCTTTGAATCCCTTGTAATGCAGATGATCACATCACATTGCTCTTTCCTCTGATGTGCTTCCACTGGCAGTGTAATTGCAAAATGTATATTGTATATTACTATAAAAGGGTGCATCTTCAGACCAGTCAAAATTTATACATGTATGCATTTTTCCATGCAGGAGGACTTACAGTATGTAAAATATATTGGAATAATAGTCCATGTGTTACACTGAGGTCAGTAGGCTTTATTTTCATTTGTTAACCCCTTCCTCAGATCATATTCAGACAGTAAATCAAAAAAGTGGAGGTTTAATTTATAGTGTTTAGTGTACAAAATCAAGTCTGCTGAGCTGAGCCTGCTCATGACTTTCATAGGCATAGAGATGGTCACAATCATGATAGAAAAGATATTTCTGTAAAAATGCATGCTGTGCATCTATGCATGCTCATAAATGAAACACAAGCAATTCACCAGATAATTAATACCCTTTTCAAATCCTTAATAAGCATACCAACCATGCAAATAGCTTTTGAATGTGTGTAGTTTAGACTTTTTCAATTTATTTTCAATTTATGTCAGAGAATAAATCTAAACATCTCAGGGGGCCTCAGGTAAAAAGACTTCTGAGCGATATTGGAGTGAGACTGAGCTCTTAAGAAGATGATGAGTAAATTGTTACTTTGAGACACAAATTCACATTCAGGCTGTCATTAAGTACCACAGTTTGATTTGGGTGTTAATGCATGCATCCCTGTCTGCTCATTACAACCTTGAAGGTACAGCGTATACGGGGAAAAGAGCTTTATGCAAGAATGCACATGAAGAAAAATATGAAAATTGAAATGGATTAAAAAAATGTTAGTCAGTCTGGTATCAGATGTTCTAAACTGTGACTTGATATTTTGTGCATGCATCCGAAACTCAGTGCAGGAAATATTTTCCATTCTCCTGTTCAGTGTAAAAAGCTCCACACACATCTGCCACATCCCAGTCTTGCAGGAACCAGAAGCAGAACTGACAGCACAATAATAAGAGGGACAGACAATAGAGATACAGTGATACTAATTTAAAATGTATTCAGTTTTCAAGCATGTAATAGCCATCAAGCAAATCACATTTTAATCGTGCTCCCACTTAACACAAACCTGATATGTAAAGGAGACATTGTGGTTCTGTTGCAGAGTTGAGGCCACAACCTTTACGAAAAAAATCAAATGAGAAGTCACATGTGAAATAAACCACATGTGGTTTTGGAACACATGTTATTATTTCACATGTGAAAAAGCAAAATGAAAAACACGTGTTGGAAAACCACATGTTGTTTATTTCACATGTGATTTTCATGTGATGTGTTGTTTTCACATCTGAAAACATTTGTCCACTTAAGAAGAATACAGTCACATGTGAAGGTGTGGAATTAATGTGATTATGTAAATCTCACATGCGATTTTATGTGAATTATATTGTTTTCACATGTGAAAATTACAGTTCACATGTGAAGAAACTAGTCACATGCGATAATGTGGAATTCACATGTGAAGATGCAAATCTCACATGTGATTTCATGATGTTTTCACATGTGGAAATTCTAGTTCAGAATCCAGTTACATGTGAAAATACTTATACCACATGACTTTGTGTGACCAGTTTTCTTTTCACATGTGGAAATTTTCAATCATGTGAAAATATCAAATCACATGTGAAAAGTTAAAGTTAAAGTTCACATGTGACATTAATTTCTTTTCACATGTGAAAATGTTAGTTCACATGTGAAAATGGTAAATTCACATGTGAAATTCAAATTTTCCTATGTGAAAAGTCATATTTCACATATGACTTTTTCATAAGGGAAGTCATTTATATGCTCCGTTGCCCCTGGGATTTTTACCATTTATGCATTTTTAATATGCACCCAGTCATCCGGGTTAATAGCACCTGAACTTCACATACACACATTTTTGGGGGGGATAGTACAAAATAAATCATGTCATGGGTTGCATTGGTGTGTGTATTTGGTCATTGTGGCTTGACGGGGTGGCCAGGTTGGTGGAGGGAAGGTTATTACCTTCCTCCTATTCTGGGATCAAAGCGCTGAGAAGTTGTTTTCCCCCTCATGAAGCACGCAGTTCCCCTCATCCTGCTCAGCTCTGAGGGGGAAGCTAAAGCCAAAGGACAAAGAGCACGGCGGCGTGAACTCGACTCTCACTTCACAGTT
Source organism: Myripristis murdjan (assembly GCF_902150065.1). NCBI lineage: Eukaryota > Metazoa > Chordata > Actinopteri > Holocentriformes > Holocentridae > Myripristis > Myripristis murdjan. Next base: position 9,616,753 of record NC_043990.1, read on the forward strand.
TGTTTGCCGGCTCACTCAAGGAGCTCAGTTCATTTATTTAGCTCGTAATGAGAGAGAGGGGAAAATGCCTCGCCCAGGGCAGAAAATAGCATGTCAGCTGTGTCTTCCATCACTTTGGCTTCAATTGCCTCGTCTGTCCTTTCCATGTGAGCACACTGGAGGTGACTGTGTAATGCCGGTCAGATCTGATGAGTTTTCCCCAGCCATGTTTCCACATTAAAGCTGACTACTTTTGTAACATTAAGTGTATTTTTTTTTTTTAAGTCACAGTGAAACAGCATTTTGAAAGCCTCTTGCTTCCATAATAATAATGATGTATTTCCTGTCAAACTGGTTGTTGGGGCGGGACAAAGTGCAGAGCGGCATCGTTCAACAGTGTGAACCAATGAGTGATCAGTTACAGAGAGAAAGGCAGGTTTATTTGATGGAGGATGCATGGTTACTCAAAAACCTTGATTTTTTTTGTTCTGCAATTCTATTGGTAAATTCTTTGGAATTTATTGCCAAACAGGTGCATATTGTGACGGGAAAAATAAGCTAATAAGTCATTTTTTAAATTTCATTATGAGGTCAAGTAAAGACTTTAAACCAGACATGAATGTAAACAAAGAAAGTGAACATTAGCCATCACACACATTTACCTTTTTAACACACTTCATTTTCCTCCTGAAACTTAGAGTCTTTTTCCACCCTTGACACACACACACACACACACACACACACACACACACACACACACACACACACAGATACTCATGAACACACACAGACACAGTTTATGTTTATTTCCCATTAGTTCCTCTTCCTGGGATCGCCATGAGTATTATTTAAACAATATTTCAATAACAATAATAGCAGTAATAATGCTTTTGTGCTCCTTTACTGTGTTAAATATTGTGAATAAAACTTTGGTTAATCTCAGCGTTGTTGTTTGGCTGTAAATCTGAGTGTGACAAAGCAAAAGTCCAACGTGTATTTTTTCTGGCGTCTTTATTCCTTCCCCTCTTTTCTGTGTATGTTCTTTTTCATCATCTGTTCCCTCACACTTTTTTCTCTCACCCCACAGACGATGCTTGTTGTGCTCTTTCTGTCCTCTGTCCTCTGCGGGTGATAACTTGTGACTCCGGCTGATTTTTACAGCTTTAACCTTCAAGCTGCCTTCCTGCAGGAAGCACACCTGTGGTCCTCCCAGGTTAAATCTGACCCGTGGACAACAGGAAGGCTGTAAAGCACAGAGGAAAAATCATCACCCAGCTCTGAGTTACACCTTTAGCCAATTTCATTCCAACGCAATACCACCAGTTTTATATTTCTTTTTGGAATTCATTGTCAGCAGACCTCATTTACAAAAAGGTGCATTGTCTAAAAAAAGATAAATGATGAATTATTTTGACTATAATTTACATTGGAGGAACATATGTTGATGCATTATCGCAAAATTTCCTTTTTTTTATGGCAGCATGTGTGTGTGTGTGTGTGTGTGTGTGTGTGTGTGTGTCTGTTTTTGACTATACTTTCAGGGACACACACCAGACTTAAGACCTGGTAAATGGAGACGGCTCGTCCAACTGGGGACAAAAGCCGTGTCCCCTTTGGAGGCACTAGTAAAGGTTAGGATTAGGGTTAAGGTTAGGATTAGAATTAGGAATAAATATGTAGTCATTATGTTTGGTCCAGTAAATGAATGTGAGTCTATGTAATGCCCCCCAAAGTGACCCAAGTAAATGTGGATGTGTGTGTGTGTGTGTGTGTGTGTGTGTGTGTGTGTGTGTGTGTGTGTTTGTGTTGTCTGTGGAAGCTCTGGTCCCCATGAAGGTAGGAAATCAGGTTTGCACACCTGTAGCTTTGAAGTTGCATGTATGTGTGTATGTGTGTGTGTGTGTGTGTGTGTGTGTGTGTGTGTGTGTGTGTGTGTGTGCGTGTGTGCTTTATCTGCTGAAAGGCACATTAGTGTGACCCACTGCGCCACCTATTGGCGGGTTGTGTTTGACCCCACAGATGCTATCAATTTAAATAAAATACTCACAATTCAGTGAAAGTAGAGATCATTAATTTTTTTCACAAAGAGCAAAGTATGGAGCCTTTGATGTTATTCTGAGGCAATTTGATGAAAGAGATCCATATTTCTGAATATAAATAGAGACGTTTTCCATTTCAGGCACATACACTCTTACACATAAATGCACACAAACAAAGATAAGCACATAAAGAAATACCTAGAGTACTCATATATATATATGTACTCATATACTTGTATATATATAAATATATGGTTTGAATGTTGCAGAGGGGCGAAGGTCTGCCTGTTCGAGTGTTTTTTCACTCTGTCGTGTCTCCCGGTGAGCTCGCTCTGAGAGGTAAGGCTCCCCATTTTAACCAATGTGACACTCAAGATCAGCCTCAAATCCGCAAGTCCTGTGTTTGGCAGCATGAGAGAGGGCTTCTCTGCCAAATTCAAAGTGAGTTCAGAAGTGTACCCTTGAATTAGATGACAGACAGCATCTCATCCAAAGAAGTGAGCTCAGCCAATGTCTAGAATTATTGCTTTTTCAATTTTGCCTGACATTGTGTGCAGGCTACTTTCCAATTAAGAGAGCAACAAATCACTCCAAAAAAAAAAAAAAAAAAAAAAAAAAAAGTCAAATGTTTTCACAGCAAAAAAAACTCCCCATCTTAACAAGTAATTTAGTTTTTTCAGTCTTACAATCGTGTTTTGCTTAAAACAACTGAAAAAAAATCTGCCAGAGGGATGAAATAATCTCACTTTCTTTGTAACACTAATCAACTTGTTTTCAAGTGTCATTTTTCTTGACACATTTGCTTGATAGTAAGCTGATGTGCCTTATTCTGCCTTGTTTCAAGATATTTATACTTAATCCCACAAAAAAAAAAAAAAAAAAAATTGGAAAGAAATGAAATGGCATTGGATTTTCTCATCCCACTGACAGTTTTTCCATTTGTTTTAAGAAAAAGAAGTTTTTTAAGCATGAATACAAGCCTAAATGACATGTTAAAATGCAGACTTCTGCAGTGAAAATACTCCTTGTGTCCTTGAGATCGGTTTTCCTTGATAATCTTCAACCGCTCATTTTAAGTCATACACCTCAAGTAGATCCTCTGCCTCTCTCCTTTCAGAGGCCAGAGGCAAAACCGGAGGGACATCATCAGGTTTCTGCAGCCCTATCACATTCTGTTAAGACTGCTTAAAGTAAGGCGCTGACAAATAACACTCACATTTACACACAGCATAAACACACTCATGGTGTAGTCTATGGGCAGGCTTTTATAGGAATGGGCAGTGTAAGAAAATGTCTTGCCACTGTTGCCTGGCGACTGCAGCACTGCTAATCCACCCAACAAGCCACCGAGTTACCATCACAGTTAGTATTGTCTTGTAACACACAAGTAAAACACCACTGAGTAGATATATCATGAATTTGAAGTTGATCTTAGACGTAGAGCCGGCTGTCATTATATTCCTCCACCTGATAGATTTTATTGCCACAGTTTTACAGTCATGGCACGAAAAATCATTAGCTCTTAGTCGAACACTTGGTGATGCTGAGTGGCCGTGCCGTGATCAATAGGTGAAGACGTAGCAATCATACAACAGAACACTGAATTTTAATGATCATCCAAGCAGGATATTATGTGCTGTTTTTCCCCCTCTCATAGAATATCACTCTTTATTGGTGATTTAAGGTGTACAGTTTCATTTTGGTGCCTTACTCTTTTTTTACTCGTTTTTCTTATGTCCTTGGCTTCTTTTCCAAAGCTCTTTGCATCCAGCTGGCTCTTGTTCCCATAAAAGACGTAGTGGAAGGCAGCCAGCCTCCAAGATTGAGTCCTGGATGTGTCCTGTGATGTCACTGGCCTCGAGGATAGAGAGAGGGGGAGAGAGAGAGACAGAGAGAGAGAGTGAGAGAGAGAGAGAGAGAGAGAGGGAGAGAGAGAGGCAGTGACAGTCCATTCTTTTATCCACCTGTTTCTCTCGCTTAAGGGGGGTGGAGTGCCAGCTTTTCACCGTTATAGTGAGGTACGAATATGCTCTTTCACTGAGATTTCATGTGGGAATTCGTTGGCTACATGCGTATCGAGAAACTGATGAAAAGGTCTGTGCTCAACTGCAGCCTCTGAGATAAAAAAAGGAGCGAGAGGAGCGAAAGGGAAAATGATGAGAGGGCAGTTTTTCAGAGAAACACGAGACAACCTATTAATCAATTTCTTGATGTACCCCCATTTAACTGTTAAATGCATAAATCACATCCAGGGCCTGTCCAGCATTCCTCAGGGGCAGTTGCATGACAGGTGCCAAGGGAGAGATGATGCATCTCACTCTGTTTCCTGTTTCCATTTTCATCCAGAGATCCACCGTCTGTCACAAACTCTTAAACCATAAGTTTTAGTTAAACAAACATATTTTGTCTTTTCTTTTTTATTTGCACATTTGCCAGATTGTTATGATTGTAATAGATTTTGTATTACTTGTATGTGGATTGAACGGTGTTAAGGGAACAGTTTAGTCAAGAGCACTTACTTTGTGATTGGGTGAGGTTTCCAATCTGCTGTGATCTCCCTTCACCCCAGGGTTTTCTTCAGTGAGACTCAAATCCTCCACAGTTTGAAAAACTCAACAAAGACTGTGACATGTATATCACAGCCCTGGGGGGAGAAGAGTTTCACCGGGATCTGTTTCTTGACTAAGAGCATCAGAGACTGGAAACCTCGCCAAATGAATCTGAATGGATAAACTTCACTATAGAGGTAAGTAGGGAAATATCTTTGTTTTGTGTTTTGGGTGAACTGTTCCTTTAAGTGCACCTTCATCTATTCACATCCTTCATATCCAGGTTATATTCTGAAACTGCAAAGAATTCAAAAGACAAATATCGTCCTAATTCATCAAGTAAACTGATCCCAGTACAAAATGATATCATTCATTCTGTCCATTCTGTCTTTCGGTCAGTCATTGCTTCACTACAGACACATGTGCAACCAAAAGGTTTTTTTTGTTTTTTTTTTTCTGACTGGCCGTACAATTTTTTTGTGACTGAAAAACATTACATAAAGGACACCAACCTTCTGTTTTCCAGATGTATTTCTAAAACTCTGGTCAGTCTATATTCTCTCTGTATATTCTAAAACTATCAGTTCCTGTCTTTTAAAGCTTTTGTTAGAAATTGGATCTGTGGTTTTATGTGTTACTGATGTTTAAGTGGAATTATTACTTACTAAATAGCCCACTTATCTGAATTTTACCAAATAGTCTGAAATATATAATTTAATTCAATTTAATTTCACTTTAATAATTATTGTATTTTTCGATGAGAGTAGTACACAACACCAGAAGGATCTCATATCAAACTGGGGTCAACATTAAGTTGCAATTCATTTTAAAAGAAAAGATGATGGTCCAGTTTTTGGGACTGCAAGGCCAAGTCAAGGCTCCTCTCACATTTCCTCCTATGGAGAGGAAAAACCGGCTGGTCTGAGCCTGGCCTCACACACCTTCACACACATTCAAGTTCAAGTGCAAACTCAAGGGTCACTGTTTACAGTCCAAAGAACTTCACAGACCCACAGTTTATACAAAATCACAGTGTTGAAGCATTCATCGCAGGCAAAAAATAATAATAATAATTATAATAACCTCAAAAATCAGAACAAAGCGAAAGCCTTGTTACAAAGAGAGTGCAGCGGGTGCCGAGTGAGCACAACCTTTCTTTTCATGGACAACGACTGATTACCAAGGGAGGAAATGTAACTCACACTTTTGCTTTACTTTTCAAATTAGCATGCAGTTGATGGAAACAACCTCACTGAACTGGAGAGAAAACTGTCATTTATTGGCTGTCTGTCAGGTACATGTATTTGTTCACGTATAAGCAGTCATATAGACTGTACCTAACAATCAATCATTTCCATGGAGATTAAAGACAATTTCTATTTGCTGTCACAGACCTGGGAGCTAAATTTACTTTTCCAAATGAGAGTGACTGAGCAGGAAGCTGGAAGGGAGCTGAGGGAAGGCGGACGAGACTACAAGCTCCACAGCTGCCTCTGTTTCCTCATGCTCAGCCGTAATGAGCCCGGCTCCAGCCTGCATTATCCCAAGCAGGGAGTGGTGGACCCTGTCCCCTGCAGTCCTACGAGCCCTGTGGTCACACACACACACACACACACACACACAGACACAGACACCTCTGGGCAAAGTTTGTGTTGTGCCCCGGACACACTTCTTCTTTTCCTCCAGACTCCTTTGAGGCATTTTATGATGACATTGGACTCTCTCCTCTGGGAGATCAGGGATATAATCACCTCAGGGTGTTTGGAGAACACACTCAGGATCACACATGCAAACCTGAGAGCAACAAAACATATAAAAATGACATCTAAGTAGTCACACATATAGGAAGAAACCATAAAAAAAACAGGCATCATAGAAAATTAGAGGCCCACAGATACAGGACTTCTGGGTCTAAGACCAACATTGATTTTTGGGAGTTAAAAAAAAAAGAAATCCTCAAATATGGTGATAAAATCGTTGTATTAAAAAAAAAAGTGCTGGCCATTTGATATTTTACAGTTGGTTGGTAAACTTCCTAACTTCTTAACATAATAATCTGCACCACCATCTGCTCAGCTGTGATATGCTACACTGCCAACTCTTTTCTTTTTTTCTTTTTCTTTTTCTTTTTCTTTTTTTACAAAAATCCTCATCCATCTGTGACAATATCTGTCAATAATATCGGCCTGCCTGTGTATCGGCCGTTCTGTATAGAAGATATCAAAAATTGATGTTTTAAATCACCCAAGGGGGCTGTAAATTCCATAAACCTGTGATTGTGCTATAAATTTTAATGTTTTTACTTTTGTAAGTTCATTCCCTTGATAAGGTGCATAGCGCTGGAAACCAGTTGTGCCAAGTTTAGTATTTTTGATATTAAAATGCTGTCCTGGTGCACTGGATCTAAAGGAGAGCAGGGATGAGAAACACTCGGGTAGATTCAGGAGTGGACTCGTCTTCACCTCCTTTGTAAAGTTTCTGCTCGTGTTGCCACTGAGTTTCTGAAGATGTCTGAGGAGCCTGGACAGAGACTTTCCCGGGTTGCTCCCTCAGGCCTCTTCCTCCACTGCTCAGCCTTACAAGATCACAGGGGTTACCTCTGTATGTACAAGCCGTGCCCGTGCACTCGACGCTCCCTCGCAGCTCAGCAACAGTGTTGAGTGGCGCTCACGGCGCAAGAGATACTGAGGTGTTTGATCCTTCCTCTTTGGTTTCTGGCAAAAGCCTCATTCTGGACACAGACGAAGAATCTGCACCTACGACTGTGCTCCTAAGCAGGATGGATCTTCCTCCATGACCACTGACACTGAGATCAGTGATAAAGTGCTGGTTTCTACTGGCAATATCACCAATGAGCTGAAGGATATTTCTTCTACTCAGTAACTGCTTCTGTCAAAGTTCAGCGTGCTGCATCTCTGATCACCATCCCTGCCGAGGTGACAGCTGTTGTCTGCCTGACCTGTCTTCCCACCTGGAAGAGTCCGCAGCAGACAGGTTGGTCACATGTCAAAAGTGCGAGAGCCCCCTTGTGTCACTTGTTTGACCTAAAATATTTTTGGCTATATATAGAAATATAACACCACCCCTGCAGTGTGTTCGGATATGTTTCCTCAGACCATGAAGGGCTGCTCCAGAATTTCTTCATCCTGATGCAGAGAGCTGTTTGATGCCGTTTCATATGGCACTGAATTAAATACCAGCTTTTTTTTTTTTTTTTTTTTTAATGTGCAGTGGCATGCCAACAACTTGACTGCACTAATAACTGAGACAACAAGGCTTGGGTTTTCATTTCTGGCAGAGGATTCATGTGAATAGATGCATGATTTTCAACATATGTGTTCATAAAATGGGCTTAGAAATGTAGCTCAACAGTATTCAAGGACAATGTTCAATAGTTTTCTGCCTGTCTATCTATCTATCTATCTATCTATCTATCTATCTATCTATCTATCTATCTATCTATCTATCTCTGTTTGTGACTTTGTGCCATCTCTGATTTTTTTGGTGCACAATGCTCCTGTCTGTCTGTAACTGTTTTGATAGCCACGAGGGGAAATGATATAATAATCTGAACCAATCCACCGCTTGTGGTCTAAAACCAATTGTACATTTATGAGGCTAAAGTACTTAAGGGCACAGTGACATTTTGAGAGAGTATTTTGTTTTCATTTCCTAATGTTACTCCCCCTCCTACCCACCACCACCACCACCACCACCCAATCTAATAAATGATAAGAGAGCACAGACCAGCACAGGCACATGGGGATCAGTAAGGGCTTTCAGTCAATTAGGTGGCCAGTTGCTTTATTTATTTATTTTCTTATTTATTTGTCTGTTTGTTTATTTAAAGCAACAATAAAAAAAAAAGAAAAGAAAAAAAGAAACCAGGACACGTTGTGGATTGGGGGTGAGTGCAGATGGTAGGATATAAATCCATCCTCTCTATATGGAGAGAAACTCCATCGGGTCAACTCACCAGTCATAATATTAGCTTTCCTACATGCAAATGAAGGGAAAGACAGAGAGAGAGACTATTCACTGCTCATTATGTGGGCCAGCACACACACACACACACACACACACACACCCAGCAGCCCACTACTTGCAACGATTGTATCTTCATTGTAACTGCCTGAGAATATTGCAACAAAAAGTTTCAGTCGTTTGAAATGTGCAAACCAGGACCAGGATGAAGTGACTGACTGCACCCAACAAACAGCCTGTCAGCAGTCCTAAAACACCAACAGCCTGTCCGCTGTCCTGAAACAACAGCCTGTCCACTGCCCTGAAACAACAGCCTGTCCGCTGTCCTGAAACAACAGCCTGTCCAAGTCCTGAGACAACAGCCTGTCCACTGTCCTGAAACAACAGCCTGTCTACTGTCCTGAAACAACAGCCTGTCTACTGTCCTGAAACAACAGCCTGTCCAATGTCCTGAAACAACAGCCTGTCCAATGTCCTGAAACAACAGCCTGTCCATTGTCCTGAAACAACAGCCTGTCCACTGTCCTGAAACAACAGCCTGTCTACTGTCCTGAAACAACAGCCTGTCCAATGTCCTGAAACAACAGCCTGTCCAATGTCCTGAAACAACAGCCTGTCCATTGTCCTGAGAAAACAGCCTGTCCACTGTCCTGAAACAACAGCCTGTCCACTGTCCTGAAACAACAGCCTGTCTACTGTCCTGAAACAACAGCCTGTCCAATGTCCTGAAACAACAGCCTGTCCAATGTCCTGAAACAACAGCCTGTCCATTGTCCTGAGAAAACAGCCTGTCCACTGTCCTGAAACAACAGCCTGTCCACTGTCCTGAAACAACAGCCTGTCCACATCCTGAAACACCAGCCTGTCCAATGTCCTGAAACAGCCTGTCCACATCCTGAGACAACAGCCTGTCCAATGTCCTGAAACAGCCTGTCCACTGTCCTGAAACAACAGCCTGTCCAAGACCTGAAACAACAGCCTGTCCACATCCTGAAACAACAGCCTGTCCACATCCTGAAACAACAGCCTGTCCACTGTCCTGAAACAACAGCCTGTCCACGTCCTGAAACAACAGCCTGTCCACTGTCCTGAGAAAACAGCCTGTCTGCTGTCCTGAAACAACAGCCTGTCCAAGACCTGAGACAACAGCCTGTCCACATCCTGAAACAACAGCCTGTCCAAGACCTGAGACAACAGCCTGTCCACTGTCCTGAAACAGCCTGTCCACATCCTGAAACAATAGCCTGTCCACATCCTGAAACAACAGCCTGTCCACTGCCCTGAAACAACAGCCTGTCCACATCCTGAAACAGCCTGTCCAAGTCCTGAAACAACAGCCTGTCCAAGTCCTGAAACAACAGCCTGTCCAAGTCCTGAAACAACAGCCTGTCCACTGTCCTGAAACAGCCTGTCCACATCCTGAAACAGCCTGTCCAAGTCCTGAAACAGCAGCCTGTCCACATCCTGAAACAATAGCCTGTCCAAGTCCTGAAACAACAGCCTGTCCAAGTCCTGAAACAACAGCCTGTCCAATGTCCTGAAACAACAGCCTGTCCACATCCTGAAACAACAGCCTGTCCACATCCTGAAACAATAGCCTGTCCACATCCTGAAACAATAGCCTGTCCACATCCTGAAACAACAGCCTGTCCAATGTCCTGAAACAACAGCCTGTCCACATCCTGAAACAACAGCCTGTCAACGGTCCTGAAACAACAGCCTGTCCACATCCTGAAACAACAGCCTGTCCACATCCTGAAACAATAGCCTGTCCACATCCTGAAACAACAGCCTGTCCAATGTCCTGAAACAACAGCCTGTCCACATCCTGAAACAACAGCCTGTCAACGGTCCTGAAACAACAGCCTGTCCACATCCTGAAACAACAGCCTGTCCACATCCTGAAACAACAGCCTGTCCACTGTCCTGAAACAACAGCCTGTCCAATGTCCTGAAACAACAGCCTGTCCACATCCTGAAACAACAGCCTGTCCACTGTCCTGAAACAACAGCCTGTCCACTGTCCTGAAACAACAGCCTGTCCACATCCTGAGACAACAGCCTGTCCACTGTCCTGAAACAACAGCCTGTCCAAGTCCTGAAACAGCAGCCTGTCCACATCCTGAGACAACAGCCTGTCCAATGTCCTGAAACAACAGCCTGTCCAAGTCCTGAAACAACAGCCTGTCCAATGTCCTGAAACAACAGCCTGTCCACATCCTGAAACAATTGCCTGTCCAAGTCCTGAAACAACAGCCTGTCCAGTGTCCTGAAACAACAGCCTGCCCACATCCTGAAACAACAGCCTGTCCACATCCTGAAACAACAGCCTGTCCACATCCTGAAACAATAGCCTGTCCACATCCTGAAACAACAGCCTGTCCAATGTCCTGAAACAACAGCCTGTCCACTGTCCTGAAACAACAGCCTGTCCACATCCTGAAACAATAGCCTGTCCACATCCTGAAACAACAGCCTGTCCAATGTCCTGAAACAACAGCCTGTCCAGTGTCCTGAAACAACAGCCTGTCCACATCCTGAAACAACAGCCTGTCCACATCCTGAAACAATAGCCTGTCCACATCCTGAAACAACAGCCTGTCCAATGTCCTGAAACAACAGCCTGTCCACTGTCCTGAAACAACAGCCTGTCCACATCCTGAAACAATAGCCTGTCCACATCCTGAAACAACAGCCTGTCCAATGTCCTGAAACAACAGCCTGTCCAGTGTCCTGAAACAACAGCCTGTCCACATCCTGAAACAACAGCCTGTCCACATCCTGAAACAATAGCCTGTCCACATCCTGAAACAACAGCCTGTCCAATGTCCTGAAACAACAGCCTGTCCACTGTCCTGAAACAACAGCCTGTCCACATCCTGAGACAACAGCCTGTCCACTGTCCTGAAACAACAGCCTGTCCACATCCTGAGACAACAGCCTGTCCAATGTCCTGAAACAACAGCCTGTCCAAGTCCTGAAACAGCAGCCTGTCCACATCCTGAAACAACAGCCTGTCCACATCCTGAAACAACAGCCTGTCCACTGTCCTGAAACAACAGCCTGTCCACTGTCCTGAGACAACAGCCTGTCTTCTACTTATTGATTTATAAAGATAAAGATAAAGATAAAGATAAAGATAATAATGATACTTGTTGTGGTTTCCATCGCTTGCGACTTGCCTGCTGTCAGAAGCCAGTTAGAGCCACATTGTGTGCATTATGTTGTGAAGTGCAGCCAAACTGTCTGTCATTCAGCAGAGAACATGGTGCGTTTAGTTCTTTTGGAAAACATGTTACTTTGTGTTTATTTATCTCATCATAGAAATAATGCTCATGACATTGAAACATTATCATTATTATCATTATTTGTGATTAAAGTAATGGTTGTTGTTAAAGTATTCAGTCATTTTCTAATGTAAACTCATCTCCCTAAAACCCGGGCCGTGCTCGTGCCTAAGCTGCTTGTCGCTCGACCAATCAGCTTCCAGCAGCTCCCGTCAGTGAAGCCCGTGCCCCTGTCCTGTCTGCGCTCGGTTTGTTCATAAAGTTCCTTTTGAAGTTTGCCAAGATGGCGGACTACGATTTGACAACCAGGATAGCACATTTTCTGGACCGGCATTTGGTTTTCCCCCTGTTGGAGTTCCTTTCTGTGAAAGAGGTACGGCGGTTTTTGTGTTGTGTCGCGGCAAAATACAACTCAGGACTTAGACGGTGGAGTTTGATGCTTATGAACACGACTTTAGCGATGATGTATGGCCAGGCTAGCTAGCAGTAACGTTAGCTAGCCTGCTAACATATGTAGCTACTGCTGGCCATGTAACTAAACTAATATTTTCCACCCCAATCTAGATTCAAACTGCGCTTTTATTTTGTTATGCCGACAGTAACCGACGGCGAATCCAAAATCCTGCTTACTGTTTTGTATTTGTTTAGTTTGTTATTCATCGCCATTCATCGTGTTGTCCTGTAGCCGTTAGCCTCTGTTAACTGACTGAATCCTCCTCGTCAACCTTCATGTTTCGCTCAATATCTGAGGACTTTCCTTCTTCTCTGACTCTGAACAGATCTACAATGAAAAGGAGCTTCTTCAAGGAAAGCTGGATCTGCTCAGCGACACAAACATGGTGGATTTCGCCATGGATGTGTACAAAAACCTGTACCCGGACAAGGAAATCCCGCACTGTAAGAAGCCCTACACACACACACACACACACACACACACACACACACACACACACACACACACACACCTAGTGATCAGTCAGCTACACAGATTAGCGTCGTATAATAATAATAGTGCTCCCTCAAGACTTTATGCAAAAGAAGTTAATCAAAGCTTTGTGTTTCATTGCATTCTTCACAGCCTTTCCATTGTATCACCAGTGAAATAACCATATATGTATTTAGAAGGGTAGATGTGCTAATTTTAATACACTGTTAATTTTCCACCTAGCTTAATAAACATAAAGGGCTCTATTTGAAAGATTGTCACTAAATGTGTCACGCCACACAGCTGGATTATTCTCCCGTTCTTCATTATTAAGACAACACAGCTGTTGTTTCCTTGATTTCTCACCTCTAATGTAACAGCAGTGTACTGATGAAGCCAGTTTCCCCCTTTAAGCCTTGAGAGAGAAGAGGACCACTGTGGTGGCCCAGCTGAAGCAGCTGCAGTCGGAGACCGAGCCCATCGTGAAGATGTTTGAGGACCCGGAAACCACTCGGCAGATGCAGTCCACCAGGTCAGACCAGCCAGGAAATACATCTTTGTCATTTTTAAATCTTTGACATTTGTAAGCTGTAAAGTGTAAAATGCTCACCTGATTGTCATTTGCTTTATTCTTTGTCAGAGATGGGCGGATGCTCTTTGACTATCTATCGGAGAAACACAATGTAAGTAGTGCAATATCAAGATGTACTCAAGCTGTCTCACTTTTTTTTTTTAATAGGGAAAAAGGTACTGTCTTTGAAGTGTTTTAATTTTAGAAGGTGAGCCATGCAATGTGCATGTAGTTTCAATAATGATTAGCTGCCACTGTCAACAAACACTATTGCCCAGCACCAAAAAAACAGGAATGCAGCTGATGTGCTCCTCACTGGCTCTTTATTCTCAGAGCAACAGCCACTACAAACATCTGTATCAGCACTTTCTCCACATTAATTCTGGTTGATTTTTGTTTTTGTTGCAGACTGTCAGCAGCCTATTTATAGTGAAACGCCAGTTCTTCCTTGTGATAATTAGTCAGTTCACAAACAAATGGTCCGCATCATGTGCCTTGTTCTAAAAAGTCCATTTGTTTTCAACTTCAGAATGTGCTCTGCTCTGCTCTTCCTAAAAATGCCTGACACCGAAGCTTCCTGACACAGACATTTGCGTCAGCTTTGCAGCTATACCCCATTAACATTAATGTAAAAATGCACTTAATGTAATTTGGAAGTAGGTGGGTTAGTGTGAATACAGGCTTAGACCTATATCAGCGTCATTATAACCATTTATGTCCAACATAATCTAACATAATAACAAACATAATCTATTATAGGTGACCCCTTACCAGCGAAATTGCAGATTTTTCCAGCATTTAGATAGCTGCTCTTAATTTTCTATACTTGCTCTGTGTGCTTTTTGTGTTTTTAAGTTCTTTGTGTCTTTGTTTTGTAGTTCCGGCAGGAGTACCTGGACACTCTTTACAGATACGCCAAATTCCAGTACGAGTGTGGTAACTACTCTGGGGCTGCCGAGTACCTTTACTTCTTCCGTGTACTGGTAAGAGTAACCAGATAGAATATACACCCAAGCTCTAAACAAACCACAGAGGATTGGAGAGTCTGTTCTTGTCAAATTATAACGAAACATGCACACTCATTTCGCTGCTCTTGTGTCAGGTTCCCTCCACGGACCGGAATGCACTGAGCTCTCTGTGGGGGAAGCTGGCCTCTGAGATCCTGATGCAGAACTGGGAAGCAGCCATGGAGGATCTCACCCGGCTGAGGGAGACTATTGATAACAATGTACGGCACTGGCCTGCTGAACACTAAAGAATGTCCAATATGTCTACCTTTGTTTTTTTACACATTAGCTTTCTTAACAGATGTGACCATACCAGCGTTTTGCTTAGGTATATCAAGGAGTAACTGAAAAGGCAGATCTAGCAGCGTCTAACCATATGGTACTTAAGCCCACACAGGTGCAATAACAGTCCTGTAACAGTTTTTTTGGGGGGGCGAGGTAGATAATCATATGAGAGTGAAATTGAAACTCATTTGAGGAAACATAAGAGCCAGTACCACAGCATCTTGACTGAAATCAAATTAAACTGCCATTTATTTAGGGACCCAGATGAAGATTTATGTGGACTGCAGTTTGTAGGTCATTTGCCTCAAGCTTTACTGGCAACGCTAGTGCCTTGGTGTGGTTGTTTTTAAAATTAAATTCCATGATTACCCTGGTAGCTAAACAACACCAGTTTTTGCATGACCCCACAGTCCTTGAACACACGTCCATGATTTTACATGAAAGCACTCCTTTAACATTTTGTCTGTGGATGCAACACAGGTATTGTTTTGTGGAAAGTGTTGCCTGCTACATTTTCTAATGTTTTCCCTCTCTGTCTGCTGCCCTTTCAGTCTGTGAGCTCCCCCCTGCAGTCACTCCAGCAGAGGACCTGGCTCATCCACTGGTCCCTGTTTGTTTTTTTCAACCATCCCAAAGGCAGGGACAACATCATTGAGCTCTTCCTCTACCAGCCTCAGTAAGTGACTTAGGCCATATTCTCTGTATTTTCATTACTCCAGCAGGCATAGGCGTTTAGCTTTCGTCCAGAGTGTTCTAACAGTGGGTGAGCTGGAGGCATTTGTTGTCTTGTCAAGGACATATCTCTGTTGATGGACATACTGGCTGTTGTCATAGTCAAAGCTGTGAACGTTAGTTTCCAAGAAGGTGTCTGACCAGGCCATCCTTCCAATGCATTGCTAGTCTGATTAATTTGTTTTTCCTTTAAGGTATCTTCAGTTTCATTTGGAATTTGTGGCAGGTGTAAAAATATAACGGGTTTGCTGCAGATTGTACCGTGAACCGTATTTAATTACATTAATAGATGTTTTATCAGCACAGCTTCTCTGTATGAAAATGTTGTTTTTTCCTTTTGAGAAGAAGGACAGGTGGCGTCCAAAGGCCGTTGTGATGGCAACTAATGATGATGGTACCAAATGCTGCCTTTGTGTATTTTCCAGGTACCTGAATGCCATCCAGACAATGTGCCCACACATCCTGCGCTACCTTACAACTGCAGTCATCACCAACAAAGATGTACGCAAGCGCAGGCAGGTGCTCAAGGACTTGGTGAAAGTCATTCAACAGGTACGAGTAATAAATGTTAGTGGAATAATCCTCATTTAAGTGTCTTAAGGAATTAGTCAGGCCGTGAATAACGCTTGGTCTCTCGCTCCCCTAGGAATCGTACACATACAAGGACCCAATCACAGAGTTTGTGGAATGTCTCTATGTGAACTTTGACTTTGACAGCGCCCAGAAGAAGCTGAGGGAGTGCGAGTCGGTAAGAATAACTTCCCAAAGTTTTTTTGCTTCAGTGTGCCTGCCTGACAGTGTGTGTTTGTCATGGCGCAGAGGCCTAAATCGCCCCATAAAAGTTAGCCGTCTCCTGGGACTGAGGAGTAATATGAAGCTTCCCTCAGCTATGGTGCCCTGATCTCCTGAGTCCCAGGCATTTAACTTAGCAGCTATTCAGCCTCAGCAAATCCATGTCTGCCCTGATTTGCTGGCTCTTACTTTTATTCAGTTTGATTTTCAAAGCGGAACAGCTGTCAGATTTGGGGCTCGGTTGCCTTCTCTTTAGAAACCCTTGACTGCAGTTTTGTAGTTGTGCACTGGGACCACTTTGTGTTTTTTAAGCACTCTCATCAATTGACTTTTACCCTGATATAAATTATGCAGTGCTGGTGAAGGCACAACAATCAACAAGCCTGTCACTCTGTGTGTGAGCATGATAATGGAAGCGTGAACATGGTTCGTTATGTCATTCCCCAGTCAAGAGCTGTGTCGACTCTTAATGGTCAGGGATGATTTAATTTGCAGGGTTTTTGTTCGTTTCTTCTCCAGAGATCAAGAAAGCTTTAATTGAAACAAACAAAACAAAGATTCTTAATGAAAAAACTTATTTACATGAAATAATTATTTTTGGAACAGTGTGTCCTAGAATGAAAGTCTTCTGATTTATAAGGAGAAGTGTACATCAAATGGTTTGAGAACGTGATCTCAACAATGTGCGTGAGTTGTCTTGATCACAAGCTTTGAATCTAATTAGTTCGCTACTAAATTAATTGAGTTTTTATGGGGGACTTTATTATAGTACCTTAGACTGCATTTACCCCTGCAAAGCACTGAATGATTTGATTTGTAACACAGTAATTCCTTGTAGAAAAATGGAAGCTTATTACTTTTAGAAATGGCAGACACTAATATATTCACAAATTTAAGTTGTTCTGGAAATATGAGGTGGACAGACATCCCATTTGATGTTGCTGTGATCATTGCTGCGGAAAACACAGGCGCAGATGTCATTCTATAATCCCAGAAATATTCAGCTGGGCTCATGTGTGGTGTTAGTTTCATGGTTCATGTCGGCTGATGTTTTGGTTCCATATTCCTCTTTTGCATCAGCAGAATCAGAACTGATTCACCAAATCTAATTAAGACACGGGAATGTGTCTGGGTGACTCTGGAGCAGAGACGTATTAACATGTTTTAGTATTAATGTACTACATATTGACACACGGCACCAAGGCAAGGCCTCATAAGACACATGCAGATTACATAGAAGAAGAAGACATTTTATAGCTGTGTGTGTGCATTAGTGCTACTGTCATGAAAGTAAAGAAGAGAACTCCAAAACAATACATGACAGAAACTTTGTAGTGGCACCACAGGTTAGCCCTGCAGAATAGATGATCTGATTAGGTTTTGCTGCTGTATGAATTTGCATTTCAATGAGAAAAAAAAAACAGAATTTCTTGAAGCAACTATACTCCTCAGTGCTTTTAAGTTAGGGAGCTCATATTAACTATCCATGTCGTACATGAACACAGGTTGACATAGCTATTGTCTAAGATTTGTTAATTAGTTTAATTACCAACCTCATTAGCATGACTGGTTATGTTTAATAAGTAATGGTGGTTACGGTCAATATTTCTGAGCTCAAGTGTCTCTTGTGCAGACTTGTGACCATATCCTGTGTTTTTGTCAAATGTCAGCTTGGCTAACAAACCCCCACTAAGAAAGAAATACAAACTGTATGAAGCTGATCAGAGAAGCTGAGAAATTGGGAGGGTAGATAGCATCAACCTTGACCTTTTTAAAGTGTGGATGGAGTAAAGCCGTGACAGGAAATGCAGCCAGAAAGGCTGAGGGAAAACACCCCAACTAATGAGGTGCCAGAAAACGGCATGGTTTGTGGCATGTTATTAATATTTTGAATCTGAAAATCGGAAATCATAGCTGAACTCATGCTTCCAAAATTGTGTATGCATTTATTAATTCATATGTTTTGAAGGTATGCCACTCGCATCAGGAAATGCACTCCATGCTAGTACAGAGGAAGGCTGCACAATACTGACAGATTAATTATATTGTGGCTTATAATGTTGCTTTGCTGAATACTGTATTTCCAGTATAAACTGCAATATATTATCCACAGCATGTTTTGAGGCAACATGTATGCCACCATCTTGCTGCTTTTGTCTTTCTACTTGCATCACAATGTCGACCAAGGGATGTCCTTCAGTGTTGAAATAGGGGAGAAAAACACAAGGCACTTCTTTTTTCTCTTTACAATTAATTTTATTACAAGGGCAGT
Organism: Myripristis murdjan; assembly: GCF_902150065.1. NCBI lineage: Eukaryota > Metazoa > Chordata > Actinopteri > Holocentriformes > Holocentridae > Myripristis > Myripristis murdjan. Next base: position 9,635,175 of record NC_043990.1, read on the forward strand.
GCGCTAGGCACTCAGTTATGTCTCTATATGCATTATTTATTTGGTGTGGTGTTATCTACATGAGGTAGTATCTTTACCATAAATTTCAACAACTGGAAATACAAACACACTACAAGACTGGGTGGGACATACACGTTGGAAACAAACACAGATTTTACAGAAAACAAAAGGATGTTATTACTTTTAATTTGCATCCAGAAATAAATGTTGCCTGTTGGGATTTTGATTTTTAATCCGTATTACCCTATACCATATTTAGATTTTCTTTTTTTTTTTTTTTTTTTAATTTTGTGCAGCGCTGCCAGAGCCATTGACTATTGGAAAACTTTGTGTTGCCATTTCTTTGATTTTTGTCTGCATCCTTTGTGTCTGCATAACACTGACAATAATAGCCTTTCTTTTCCCTCCAGGTTCTTGTGAATGACTTCTTTTTGGTTGCCTGTCTGGAGGACTTCATTGAGAACGCCCGTCTCTTCATTTTTGAGACATTTTGTCGTATCCATCAATGTATCAGCATCAGGTACAGCGTCTCTGAAATGGGCTTTACTTGTCAGAGCTATTGTGCATCTTGTCTTCTTTTGTTGAGACACAGTTGCCTCTGAAAATAAGTAACAATGACGAATTGATCTTTTTCAACTTCTAAACCCACACAGTTCATGTTCCGCAGTAATTTTTATTCTCAGCACTCTAAATATTTAGATGTTATTCATGCCCTCCAAGTTTTTCCAAATACTAAACACTAACTGTGAAAGGGATGTTTTTCCCCCCAAGGATATTTACTTAACTGAAGTGTACCCCTTCCCTCCCTCTCTGCTCTCAGCATGCTGGCAGACAAGCTCAACATGACGCCGGAGGAGGCGGAGAGGTGGATCGTCAACCTCATCCGTAATGCCAGACTCGACGCCAAGATCGACTCTAAACTGGTGAGGCTCTGCATTCGCTGAGATTCACCTTCAGACAGACAAGCCACATCCCTTTGAATACTTTGAATACTGTTTTAATTCATTTCATTCTCCCAAAATGCATTTATTTCCAAGAAGTTAGAGGATAATATTTATTTTATTTTGTTGATGCCCATGTATTGTTTTGAACAGTTTCCATTAGCCTAATGGTTGTGAAGCTTATTAAACACCATGAATGTCAATGACTGTCAAACTTGCATGCTTTGCCCCTACATCAGCACTCAGTCCTTTTTGTGCGTGCAAGACGCATAAGGGTTGAGTCAGAAGTGAACTTTTGTACTTTTGTGGTATCTCTAAGCCTTTTTTCAAATAAGTAGCTCTGAATTTTTTCCCCTTAGGGTCATGTGGTGATGGGCAACAACGCCGTGTCACCGTACCAGCAGGTGATCGAGAAGACCAAGAGCTTGTCCTTCCGCAGCCAAATGCTGGCCATGAACATTGAGAAGAAACTGGCCCACAGCAACAGAAATGAGGTACGAATAAATATTGCACAGGGACATGAACCCCTCAGCACTATTCACCGTTGAGACCAGCCTTGTCTGGAAAATAGGCGCTTGTTGTTTACAGCGTTGTCGCCCTAGTTGCTCTTCAATCGGTGATGAGTCAAGAAAAAAAAAATCACAAAGTTGACCTTTTCAAAATCAGAGTCACGATGTTTACCAGCAGCTTGCCAGTGTCTGCTGAAAGATTTTTAGGCTGCCAGTCGTAACTACTAACATAAGACTGGCCCTAACAGTACATAAGTTCAGCTGGTGGCGATGATCAAGATGTTATTTGTTTTCAATGTTTTTATTTTGTCACAGGTAATTCATTCAACATTATTGCCATTTTTCATACAACTATGGAAGGACCTTTGATCTAAAGATGTCATTTTTCATGTTCACATAGATTTGCATGTGAAAAGTGTAGAAATAGGTTGTTAGAGTATGTCTCATCATCCACTCTGCCCGTCACCTGTCATTTAGACGTCTAAACACTATCCTTTGTAATACTGCCATCTGATGGATATGAGGGGAAATTGCTTTTCACATGGCTTGTTTCTACTCATTCACCTTCCCTCCCTGATTATAAAAATAACTGTTACTACTGATTGGTTTTCTGCATGCTCATTTATGTCCTATGGCTAGTGTAACACGAGCAGTATTGTTAAAATTTATTTATTTATTTGGGGCGTCTAAGTCTAAATATTCAGCTTCACTAAAATACACAGGCAATCTGTACAAGTGATTTTGTCAGAAAGGATTTTTAGTTGCTATTTTTGAAATGCACCAAAATTGGTCTGAATTAATGTCTGATCATTCATTTTATGAGATTAGCCAGCTTGTGTTTTCAGTTGGGAGATATCTAAATTTGGAACAAAACTGTGCTTTTGTTGCCTTGTAAAGTATTTTGAGCCAGGATCTTCTAATGGCTCCTCTATTGATTTTTTTTTTCTTTTCTTTTCTTTTTTTCTCTACTCCCCCCATCAGACACCCAACTGGGCAGCTCAAGACACCGGCTTCTACTAAACTGCAGATCAGGATGAAGAGGATGAAGATGGCTTTTGGGGTGTTAGTGAGGCTTCATATTGGATTTAGGATATTTGGATAATATTTCATATTATTATGTCCATTTCTCATTTAACCACCAGCTTATTCTCTCAACAAGTCACTGTCACTCATAAACATGGGTGATGTTTCTTACAGATTCCACAGGACCTGTATATTAAGTGA
>NC_043990.1:10769239-10791739 GCF_902150065.1 Myripristis murdjan
TCACAGCTGACAGCAGTGCAGATAATGAAACCGCAGCAACACAGATGACTGAGAGAGGGAGAGAGAGAGAGAGAGAGAGAGAGAGAGATGGAAATACAGAAGGAGAAAGATGACAGTGTTTAAAAACGTAGGCACACATTTGCACACACACATAGACATGTGGATTGCTGTACTTGTGAGGACATCCAGTAGCCATTATCCTCTCCACTGCTCGCCTACAGCTCATTCCCATTCATTCATTAAAAAAAAAATTGTTTATATGACAAAAACAGGAAAACACTACACCTCTACCCTAGCCTAACTTACTCCTAATACTAAACCTTAACCCTCTACCCAAGTCTGAACCCTAAAGAATCCTTATTCCTACATAATCCAAACCCTAACCCTAAAATAAATCTAATCCTAATTCTAATTTCACTCTAAATTACTCTAAAATAGCACCATAAACAAGTTAAAACTGGCAAAATGCTCCAAAAGGTCCACATTTCTCTATCATTGTGAGGGCATTTGGTCCTCATAAGAATAGAATAGAAATATGACAAACACACACACACACACGCACGCACACACACACACACACACACACACAAAGGGCTGATTCCATTCAATCCTCTCAATTCAGTGGAGGATTGCAGCCCACACAACTGCAGGGTTACTGGATGTGTGATTAAGCGGCTCCACCGGCTAATCTCATGAACACAAATTAACGCTTTAAACAGATGATGCAACAAAGATGGGAGAGAATAAAAAATAAAACCGAAAATGAAAAAGCTCACAAGACACGTCAACACAAATCATTATTAGGATCTGACTGGCAGTTTAACCATCCCGGGAGAGCGTGAAGGATATTGAGGAAGACAAAAAAAAAAAAACATTTCGGGGAGCTGTTTCTTACAAGGGGGGGTCTCTTGATTCAGCCATGTGATTGGAACAGGATTCACTAGTTAATTGGCTGTGTGGGGGAAAAAAAAAAAAACTTGGGCACCAGAGTCTCCAAGTTTACCTTGGTGATGAGACGTGAGTGTGAATTGAGCCCTTCAAGGTGTGAAATAAAACTAAGCGAGGATGCGCGAGTTAAAACTTAAACCACCTGCTGTTTAAACAACAGGCTCAACAAGCAGCGCTCCAGAATTAGAGCTGTCGGCACCGGGGAGAACGTTACACCGAATACATTAGCCATGAAAGTCATTTGCACAATGCTATTGTCACTGTAAAAGACTTATATACTGTATTTAGGTTCATTACCAACCCCTGTCCCTCCTTTGCTGTTGTTTTCCTCCCATCTCGCTGTTTTGTTTGCTGTCAAACTTTCCCCTTCTTTTCAGCTCTTCCTTTCCTCCTCTTCGCCCTTCTTCCTGCATGCTTACGTCTGAGTTTGCCCTCTTCATCCCATTGGTTGATTTACGCTGTTTTTCAAACCCACAGAACTTTATTTTAAAATCTAGCGGAGATCTCAAGGAGTCAAGATACCAAACATGTCCTGCTGCATTACAGGGAATCATATGTAAAATGTAATGGTGCAGCCGTGAAACAATTGCATCTTGGGTTTAAATATTTCGCTCAGTTTAAAGTGTGATGTAGCGACAGTGAATTATTTCAACCAGCATGGATGATATGGATTTTTTTCTCACTTTAAAGCTACTTCAGGGGAATTTTAGGCCAAGGGAAAATCAGAGGGTTACAATCTATCATTTTCCACATTCAGCAAGCATTTTGCCATTCCTAGAGTCCAGTTGAAATGCATTGTTTGGAAGTAATGTGTGCAAATAACCTGAAATTCTCCTCTTTCATTTCTCTGCCTCCTCCGTCCCTTGTTTCCTCTGTCTGTGTCTTCTCTCTCTCTGCCTCCTTTCTTTCGTTTCCCTCCTTTAGTTCCTATCCCGTCCAAACTGAACGGCTCGTCCCTCTCGGCCCTGTCCCTCAGCAAGGAGGGCCTCGGTATGGGAGCCGTGTCCAACCCAGCCGAGGTTTTCTGTTCGGTACCGGGCCGCCTGTCGCTGCTCAGCTCCACCTCCAAGTACAAGGTCACTGTAGGGGAGGTGCAGCGGCGCCTCTCCCCGCCCGAGTGCCTCAACGCCTCCCTGCTGGGCGGAGTCCTCCGCAGGTGAGAGGCGGGAGCGGGGATGAGAGGGTTTGAGGGACAGAAGCACCGGTCTAAAGCCTTTTTTCAGCTCTGTGAAACACCAGGTTTTGGCGTCAGCGCCTCAGAATCAAACTGTGAAGGCTGCTTCTCCAAGATAACCAACCATTCAGGGAGAAATCCAGCAGACAAGAAGCAAAGATCAGAATTTGAGGGACCAGATCATACGCACGACCAAATACTCATAAACTTGCTGGGTCACCTGGTCAAATTTTATGAGACATGTGCTCGGTTGCTTTACAGCACAAAGAGGCTTTACCATGTGGCTCAAAAGAGGAAGAGCAGAACTAAGAGTTTGAGATTTTCCCACAATAGCAGCTGGATGTTAGTGCGAGTGTAAGAGCAACATGATTATCCTTTTCGATAAAATGAAAGAGGAATCATTTGATAAGCATTAAAAAAAAAACCTCTAGCCTATGACATGGCTGCTTTGAGACGGTTAAACTAGAGTTAAACTAAGGGGAACAGTGATTTGTAAAGGCGTGAATATCTGCAGCTATTTATATTCAATGTGTTTTATTCAGCCTCATAAACTCCAAAATTGAAATCACTCGCTGTCAAATGTGTAACCTCAACAAGCAGGGCCTTTCCCAAAGTTTCCTAAAACTGATCAGTGGCTCTGGTTTTCTTTAACTGTGGGGGCTGATGGGACCCGAAATGGGTCATGGGACTAAATCACAAGAGGAGCGATGTGGTTTAATGAGCCGCAGCCTCGGGGCGAGAGAATCACTCGAAGAGTCGGGTTGCAGACGGAAAAATTTTGGGAAGGCCTCATGTAGAAGATCAGTGGGGATAGATATACATACACGCACATATACATACACACACATATACATACATATAGATATGTTACTAACTGCAGGAGAGTATCAGAGGAAAGTAGCCAGAACAGGCGGAGGGAAGACGCAGTAAGAAAACAAAAGATGAAAGGCGAAAGACAAAAGCACTAAAAAAAAACAAAAACAAAAAAAAAAAACACTGGACAATATCAAGCTAGACAAAGACCATAAGGAGATTTCAGCTCTACACACACACACACACATACACACACGCGCACACACACCAATACCCAAGGCATAGACATCGATCCATACAAAGAAAGACCCTCACTTGCACATACACCAAAAACTCATAAAGGCCAACATAGGCTAGCATACACACATGGACACACACATCCACACACACACACACACACACACACACACACACACACAGAGGGGTCCATCTCCTAAAAACTGCTCTCTCTGTCTCCCTGTCCCACCTCAGGGCGAAGTCAAAGAATGGTGGCCGCTGTCTGAGAGAGCGTCTGGAGAAGATTGGCCTCAACCTGCCCGCCGGGCGACGCAAGGCAGCCAACGTCACTCTGCTAACGTCTCTAGTGGAGGGTAGGATGCACACACACACACACACACACACACACATGGACGCATGCTCACAGTGACCTGTATACATCCTGACAGATAGATAGACACATTCACATAGAAATATGCTCGCATGAGCAAACATGAATAAACATTCATAGCATGGATGGCCTCGTGCACGCCAGCATGAGCGTGCACGTGCACACACAAATGAAGAATGTCTGGTACTGTAAAAAGCTCGAGCCGGGACTGCCTCACAATGCCAAACAGCACTAAAGATAGAAGTGAAACTGAGAGAAGAATGACTTCAGTTTGTCTCCTGACCTGACCGGGCTAAAACACTGCAGGCACAGGCGTGGAGTGTGTACCATTTAATGTCTTTGTGTGTTTATGTACGTGTGTGTGTGTGTATGTGTATGTGTGTGTGTGTTCGTGCAAATGTGTTCCTATTAAACACAGTCATCTTTTCTGTCTCCCCCTCTCTCTCATTCTGTCTTTCTGCTTTCCTCTGCCTCCCTTGGCTTTGATATATTTCTCCTCCCCATACTATTCTCTCTCTCTCTCTCTCTCTCTCCTCATCCTCCAGGTGAGGCCGTCCACCTGGCCCGGGACTTTGGGTATGTGTGTGAGACGGAGTTCCCAGCCAGAGCCGCCGCTGAGTACCTGTGCAGGCAGAGCGAGCCGGAGCAGCTCCCGACACGACGCAGCATGCTGCTGGCCACCAAGTGAGCAGCGCTCCTCTCTGTTTCTGTTTCTGCACATTTTCGGCTTTCATTTTCTCCAACAGAGAACGGCCGATTTTCACCAATAATGCTGAGCTTCTATGGCACAGCTCTTTGACAATAATTAGTACTTGGAAGGGGCCAAACCACCGTCAATTGGCGTGTGTTTTGTTAGAATTTAAATGCCCCTTCTTGGATTTTTCCCTGTCTACATAAATCACTGGTCGATTTCCAAATCAAGCAAATAAATCAAGCAACTCCACTGGCCTTTCAGTTAAAGAGTGTGAACGTCCTTGTTGAACATTTTTACTTCAAATACGCATTTAAAGGTCCCAGATTCAGGGTCGGATTTAGTGAAGTTTGAGGCTGAATTCACTTAAAGTCAGGGTGTGTTGTGTGCGGTTTGGGGTTGTGGAGATTGAAAAAAGTCACCAAAGTACCGTTGAACAATCCTACCTCCCAAACCTGGGTTTTGCTTTTCACAACACTGTAATCCACTGTATTTTATAACAAAATAAAACCTACATACAAAAGCCTATGTTTCTCAAATAGTGGGGAAAAAATGAATTTAAATTCAGTTATTTTGTCCAGGGATGCCAAAGCAAGAGGCAAAGTCAATACTTAAAGTTCTGCATTTGGTATCGACTAGAGTTTGACCAATGTGGGTTTTTTTTAAAGAGCTGATACTATCCCAGTATTTCTTCAGCTGAAGTTGCTGAGAATATTGTTGTGCCATTATTCAATATCTTTAAATTTGAAAATTCCTATGCAAAAAAAATTACCACAGTAAATCTTGTTTTAACTAATGGTTTGGATGGACAAAATGAACGAATAATACATGTATCTCAAATGCAAAATAAAAAGATGAAATTAAATATTTTTTAATAGAGCTTGACAATAACCTCTTGCATATCAGAGAGGGAGGAAAGGGAAGATCATGATGTATCAGCACTTAGAGAAGCAGTATCAGTGTGTTCCTCATCATGAACCCTGTGTCTCTCTCACCCCTCAGGGAGATCTGTAAGGAATTTGTGGACCTGATGTCCCAGGACCGCTCTCCGCTGGGTGCCAGTCGGCCCACTCCCTGCCTGGAGCCCGGCGTCCAGGGCAGCCTCACCCACTTCAGCCTGCTCACCCACGGCTTTGGCACGCCGGCCATCTGCGCCGCGCTCTCCGCCTTCCAGAGCTACCTGATGGAGGCGATCAAAATGCTGGACAAAGGCGAGGGGGGAGGCAAGAGCCACCACGACAAGGAGATGAAGCACCGCAAATAGAGGGAGCGTGGACGAGCCGATGGATGGATGGATGGATCAACACGGGGAAGGGCACGAGGGCGGAGAAAAGAGGGGGAAAAGACTGACACACAAACCCCTCCGCTGTCTGCTGTCTTTAAAGTTCGCCCTTCTCTTGTTTTCCTCCAAAAAAAAAAAACAAAAAAATGGACCAAGACTGAGACTTTTACCTCCCAGAACCTCTGCGGTCCCCCTTGTTGAGCAGGCGAGGGGGGTTTTTGGTGATATCTGTACTGTAATGTGTGTCCACCACCTCACTCAGAACGACGCATGGACCTCTCTCTCAGTAGCCGGTTTGTGTGATGGCGTCTGCGACTAAACCCCCCGTTTGGCGAAAAACGACTCTCCGGGACGAGCTCCTCCGTACGGCTGTATGTTTTTTTTTTTTTTTTTGTTTTGTTTTTTGATTTTTGATTTGTTTTTCCACTTTTGTTTTGATTCATATGGTACCTTTATCTGTATTCTTAGAAGCCCCTGCCTTCATGAATCTAACACACACTTACACACACACACACACACACACACACATTTGGACTGAACTCATCTGGGAAGCGGTCAAGCCATATCTGAGACAGCAACACACTCTTTTGCTCCTCTTGAACTTTTGGGAGAGATCTACTTCCGCCTGATTGGACGAGCGGCTTACATGTGGTTCTTTTACCGGGTGGTCATGGGAAAATGAGTTCTCTGGGTTGGGGGCGGGCGGGCGGGCAGGCAGGTGGGCGGGAGGGGCGGAGTCAAAGGCAGCTAAAGGCTTAGTGCCCCTCTATGCAAGCTGGAAAGCGGTTGCAGGCGTCACACACATTAAGTCCCGCCCACGTGGTTAAAACGAGGCTTGCGGTTGGTTAATAACTTTCCTGACCAATCACAGCACTCGTGGGGGGCGGAGCTACACAAAGCCCCCACCACGTCGTCATCCAGCGTGCATGGGGGGGCTTCTCACTAAAGGAGACTTTTTCTTTCTTTCTTTCTTTCTTTCTTTCTTTCTTTTTTCTTTTCTTTCTTTTTTCTTTTTTTTTTTACTTTTTGAAGGTGGGTTGGGGTAAGTGTTGGTAACTTAAGACAAAAAAAAAACACAAATCATTTTGTACTTTCTGTGTATGTTTATTATTAATGTTATTACTGTTGTTATTATTATTATTATTATTGTATTACGGCATAAATGTAATATATTATTAAAGAATTACGAAGCGATGTGGGCAGCCGGTGTGGGTTTTATGTTCTCAAATGGGATTATCAGTACAGTAAAATGTAATGGTAACAATATAAACAACACCTTCGGGCACCGTCAACAAGGATCTCCAGTTTTTGTCAATATTGGCCGTTAAAAAAACGTTAAAACCAGAGACAATTTCCAACTTTATTTTAGCATTAAAATGCAAACGCAACAGCAGCACTGCGTCGTTTATTGCGTCGCGATCGTAAATGCTGGCACCATTTCCATTCTCCATTTTCTTTTACAGTAATGCGATAGAGGAGTTTATACCTTTATCGCTCCCTGTAGGGGAAATTCAGCGCGTTAAGTTGCCGGCTTGAATTTCTCTGCTCAAGGACACTTCGGCAGGGCAGATGCTTCCTCGCACAAAAGTTTTGACAGCCCCGCTCCCCTCCCTTTTCTTTCTGTCGCACACACACATGCTTAAATTAGTGCACAAGTTTGAGTGTGTGTGCACCCCAAGGGGGCCCGGTGGAAACCCGGGGCCCGCTCGGGTGGCTCGGCGGCGGCGGCGGCGGCGGCGGCGGTGTCACAGATGCGGCCCTGAACGCCGTAGACCTGGGAGAACGAGAGGAGGCTGGCGCGACACACGGCTCTCAATACACCGAACACCTCAGCTCCCCCACAACACATCTGTTACGCTGTCGTTCTCTTTACCTGCCACCTCCCAAACACACACACACACACACACATAGCCCACAAAAACACACACAGAGTCCTTCACTTTTGTTTAACCATGATGCTCCTAACAAGTCAGGGACTCAACACACACACACACACACCTTTCTACCTGAACTGTCCCAATCTTCTTCCTTTTCTCTCCTTGTGTTTCATTACCCTCCTGTGTCGCCCCCCCCACTTTCCCCCCATAACCTACCCCTCCCTCCAAACCCATCCCCTTTCCCCCTATTCTCTCTCTCTCTCTCTCTCTCTCTCTGTATCTGACACTCAGCGGGGCTGCTCTCCATTTCTCTCTGTGCCTCCAGGCAAACATATGCTGCTCTTCCCGTCAGATTCCGGTGTGTTTGAGAGGAGGGATTGTTTAATGTTTATTAATCACCTGTCTGTGGCGGGGAGGGGAGGGGAGGCGGCGATGGAGCCACACACATACACACACACACACACACACACACACACACACACACACACACACACACACACACACACACAATTACAGACTCTGTATCTCTCTCTCACACACATATACATCGTCATATAGTGTAGAAACAGCGTCTCTTTCCCCGTTAACACACTTTTATGGTCTTCATGTTACCAGCCAGGCCTGGGTTTTCTTCTGCCAGCTGTACAGCACAACATAGAGTGTTACTGTGGCTACCAGCTGATTGAATTGGCTATTTTTAGGCAGGCAGGTCTCCAGTAAACACATTTATAGTTTAAGACCTACTGTATGGTGAACATTGTTGGGAAAAAAAAAAACCCTAAGGTCTGTGTGTCTATTGGATTATTGAAGTTTGTCTGAATAATGGGTCGTAAGTCATGCACGGGTCTGCTGAGGAAAACGAAGACCTACAGGACCTGATGACCAAGATCCAATTTATCAAAAAGGCCGACAAACTGATTCTTGCAAAAAAATGTGCCAGATTAGGCCAAAATTTTCATCTCCAGTCCCTGATCAGAGCCGATCAAAATGAAATCTAGAATCGTTCTCCTTCTGAAACAGATTTCAGAATTAAAAAACATTCAAAAGGTTGTTTATCATGATACAATCAGGTCTTATCCTGATGGTTCACAGCTGCTGCAGTACCATTTAAACTTTGACGCGTTTTTCCTTTTGCATAATTAGGACTTTTTTTTTTTTTTTTTTTTTTTTGCAAAACACATTCATATGATAAAATGAACCAGTTTAGTAAATCTTGAAGAACTTTGAACACAATGTGACAGCATTCAATACACAACCTCACAATATTTAAACTGACCAAGACATTCAGTGAGAATATATGGCATTCTATAAGAAACTCGCTTGCTTCCAATGTAAAACCAGATATGAATATGCTAACTTAAAATACATGTGTACAAGCAAACCCACACACGCACACGCACACAACCACACACACACACACTCAGTACAAGTGCAAGAGTACACAGCCAGAAGGCTGTTCTCTTTCTATGTACAGCTGAATAGACTAGAGAGAAATGAGAAAGCACCACAGGGACAAAGAGCTTGTATCTCAACAGTGTGTCACTTTTTATTGGAACAGAAAGAGCAAGAAGGTCATCTGTACTAAAAAAAAAAATAAGCAAAAACGAGGGCGTGAGGGTTGGTAGCGAAGCGATGTGCGGTCACTTAGCGCCAAGGGTGAGTTTCTCCAGGTCATGGATGCCCTCCCTGTCAATCAAACGGACGTTGAAGGAGGGAAGGTTCAAGATGAAGCGCCTGTTCAGCTGGAGGAGAGAGAAGTGAGACAAAGGAAGAGACAGAAAGAAAGAGAGAGGGATGAATGACAGAGGAGGATGAATAAACAGAATGTCAAGAAAAGAAAGCAGAAAGAAAGAAAGAAAGAAAGAGCGAGAAAAAGACATTAAAACTGGGTTACTGGCTGTGTGTTAAGGCTAATGCGGGTCTAATTACATCTGAGGTGGATTTTAATGGATTTTTTTTAGGATTTGAATGTTTACTGTGACAGGTGCAGAGTTACACGACAGTCACTCTCCAGCAAAACACATCTACAGTGCGCTGGTGCCAAACAGGCCAACTTTTACTCCCAAAACTACCTGATCACTTATTAAAGTTACGCCGTGCAGTCACGGTTTGAAAGGCAGAGAAACATAATGCTAACAAACGAAATTAAACAAGGCACAGGGATCAGCACAGACGAAAGTAAGTAACTGAACTCACCTCCTCTATGCATTTCTTCAAGAGATCCACTGCTTCATCACGGGTCAGATCTGGAACGAAAACAGGAGAACATCAGAGTGTTGAAATGGGAGGGGGAAAAAAAAAAGGAATGACAGAAACATGAATTAGATTCAAATGTGGTGGGGGGGAAAAATACTTTCATTAAAATGAGAAATTAAATTCAGCGTGGTCGTGCGCAGGAACAAAGGGCCTGTGAGGGTCAGCGGAGGAGCACGGTGCTGTGCTGAAAAAAAGATTACATGCCGCATGCCACCGATGCACATTCGATTCTCATTTGTTTCTGTAATTATTTGCCGCGAGGCGCAAACCGATCAACATGCGATGCCAATCTTATTGCATATAACAGCGGCTTCGGGTTGATTTGCAAAGATCAGGTTAGATTATTCTACAGACTCAAACAGATACGAGCTTTAGGTGGCACAAAGTCAAAGTCAAACCCACAGACTTCCATCCTTCAGTGTCTTAACTCAAATCAACAGCATAAACCTGACATGAGAGGTTCCTCGGCTCTTATGTGACTCACCTGGTCTGTAGTATCGGTCCAGGATGGAGAGGGTGAGGAAGGCTCCGTAGCCGTGGGCAGCGAAGGGCGCCTTGGCCAGGGCAGACAGGTAGTCCATGTAGTAAAGACCCGGGCCGTCTGCCTCGTCGTAGCCGGCCAGCAACAGGTTCACATGATATGGAGTCTGCAGAGAGAGAGAGAGAGAGAGAGAGAGAGAGGAGGGTGAGGGAGCGAAGTGTTAACATGCACATCCACAACAGGGGCTCCTACAGCTTTTTTAAGCCTGGCATCCACAAAATGCTGGTAACTTAGGAGCAAAAATACAAACGGTCTCTTACAAAGCTGTTAAATCCTTTGTCTGTCACGGCCCTTTGGGGGAAAGAGGACCGCGTGCAGGACAGCATGTGGACACCGAGACCGCAGTCTACGGTCAAATCCGCACTAAGCCGGGTAAATCTGAAAGCGCAACATGTTTGAAAGTATACTTCTGCATTGAAGTGTTGCTGTTGCTACGCGGTAGTGGCTTCAACCAGCAGACAGCGGTGTCAAGATTTTATTAATTCTGGGGTAATGAAGCACAGATAAAGACAGAAGTAATTATGTTAGCATTATCTGGCAGCAGAGTCCACTCTCAGACACACTGCTGGCATCCACAGCGATGTCGTGGAATATTTCTCACCATAAATGTAGTGCCATCTTGTAGTCTGTATAATCTGGGGATGAGTAACATCGGCACATCTTTGAAAACCTGCCCAGTTTCACGCTCGCTGAGGAGAGATGACAACTGGCATCGTGTTGTCTTCACACACACACAATAGAGCTGCTCGCTGTTGAGCCGCATGAAAAGTTACTCGCACGTTTCCTCTTTCTCAACTTCGTCCTAAAAGGCTGCTCCTAATTATCGACTTTAATTTTTCAGCTTAGCAGTGAGAGACGGAGTGATGCTTTTTAATTAACAACTTAAACGCGGCGTAAACAGCACCAGCGAAGGCTGCTTGGTTACAGTAAAAATCATAAATCACGATTATTTTGCTCATTTACTTTGACAACATCATGCATTTATTGAACTTATGGACTTTAAACTCAAACTTTAAACATAGCACGGCCTAGCTGAGTGTGGGTTTGGGCAAGAGCAAAGGAAAGGGGTGCGCTGGATTTACAACACAAGACAAAACAGACTGCAGCACAATAGAGGTTTCATCTCTGTGATTTTGTTTTCCTAATTGTCAGAAGCAAAAATCATAATTGAAAATAAAATTCAGTTTAAATCACCCCGGCCCTACCGGCAGAAGACAGAGGAGGCAAGTGACAGAGCGCAGGGAGGGGTGTGAGGCAACGTGGTGACGGTGAGAGGGAGAGAAAAGGTGAAGGGGCGTCACGGGAGGACAGAGGAGGAGAGGGAGGAGGGCGCTGGGGTGTCACTGGCAGTGTGACATCTGCTGGGAGTCAGCACCCCTGTTGCTCCCTCCATCTTGCCCTCCCCCGTCTCCATCTCCTCTCTCCCCTCCCTCGCTCCTTGCCTTTCCCTCTCCTCCCCCTCCCCTGCCTTCACCCTGTGCCCTGGAGTAGCGCCAGGGCTCATTAAAAACTTCTAAAGTCGTTTCTCTTGCCCCTCCACCCCCCCCTCCTCTTTTTTTTTTTTTTTTTTTTTTAAATTACATCTTTTACGCTTCTAGCCTCTTCTCCCTCTATTCCTGCAAAACACTAATTTTCTCTCTGTTACTGCTCCTCATCAAAAAAAAAAAAAATCCCTTTAAAAAATGCTAGACAGTTTTTCACATTCCAAAAAAACAAGTTATGGCCTAAATTCTGGATCGAGGTGCGAGCCGCGTCACACACTCCACTGAAATGAAACAAGGGAAATAGACTGTTGGAAGCGCCGAGACCTGACGCCGCCGCCGCCGAGGCAGATTCACGTGAAACCCGGCGAGCTCCAGTCACCTACAGAAATCTGAACACCTGCCCTCCCGTTTCAATTTGTCTCTCAGTCGACCTGCTTATTTTTGTGACTTGTGTTAGCACTATGTTTGCCACAAGGGCAATGGTGACTGTTATGCTCCCTGTGGAGAAGCGGTTTAGTGTGTGTGTGTGTGTGTGTGTGTGTCTTAACGATGCACATGTACACGTGAGAAGAGAAAGAAAGAAAGAAAGAAATAAACAGTGTGTTTGCATGTGAGGGTGCGTAATGGGCGTGAATCTCAGGATGCACGCCTTGCTGTGTGTGAGTGTGTGTTTGCGTGCTGGGAAGGGAGGGGGGTAGGGTGGGTGGGTACGACTTAAGGGCTTGTGCCTTAACTCCTCGGTGAGCCTGAGAACGCCCCAGCGGCGTCACCCCCACCCACCTGACACCTGTCTCACTGGTTACAATGTAGCAATAATACAAACTTGGCATCAAAATAACCTTCCTTTCCCACGTCACCTTGGAGGGCAGCAGGCGGCTTGTTAACCCCGCCACCTGAACTCACACCCGGCTCGAGCTACAAACAATAAAGCGCCACGTGCTCCTCGCAGCAAAATGAGGGTCTGATATCACATCTAACAAAAGACTCACTCATATTGCCGTCGTCAGGCTCAACTCTGCTCTGACTTGCGTGGCCGAAATGCATCAAAAACAAACGAATACTTGGCGCTGGTTGACCCGGGCGGCAAAGAGCTACAGCTGTGACACAAAAGAAGGTCAGGCCAGAGAGAAAAACCATCACAAACTCAATCCAAAATCCCCTCTCCTCCTCGCCTCTCTTCTCTTCCACGTTCCAGCGCTCCCTCTCTCCCTCCTGCCTGCCTTCCTTCCTCCCTCCCCCCTTATTTTTGCACCCTGCCCCAGGACATGTTCTCTTTATTGGCATTTCTCCTCAATCTGCTGTATTAATTGTTCATCTGCGCGGGAGCAGGGGAGTCGTGTGGCAATATGGTGCTAGTAATTATTTGTGCCCATCGTGAGCCCGTGCTAAAAAATATTTTGCAATCCCATATGGGGCCAGCTGTAGATCGCCCGGTGCTGAGGCTAACTGTTGCTGTGGCCTCGTGGAGAACTTTTTAAATAAATGAGCCCGACTTTAGGGGCTGATATAACTTCACCTATAAAATCTTATTGTTTAATGCCGAGCAAACATGACAGGGAAGACTTCATGCCCGCATATAAAGAAAAAGGCTTTTAGGTGGGCTGCATCTACCTTAAGTCTATCATTTCAAACGAAAAAGTATTTTTTTTTCTCGAAGTTTGATTATCTATCCATCTGTTCAGCTCCATTCATTCATGCCTGTTTGCCAGTGATGCACAACTTGTGTGCCCATCAATTTCATTTCCATAATTTTATCCATTTGATTATGATCAATACACATTTTTAAAAATATATTACAGTGAATCAGGCAGTAAATAAAGCAAAAACAGTCAGAACGTTAAACCATGGCAGTTCATAACACTGTTTTTATGAAGTGCCACCTTTGTGGTGAATTTCATGCGAATCATTGCTGATATTCAAGCAGCAGAGTCAGGCCTCAGGTGACTGCGCTCGCTGCTTTTTTTCTTCTTTGTCTTTCTCTCTCTTCCCTCCCCTCACCAAAGCCTGAGTGTATGCAGGACTCCTGAGGTTAGCGGAGGGCCTGCTTGTTGTTTTGGATGGCTGGTAGGTAAGCACACAGTTGTATGTGAGCAGCGTGCTCCTTTTCTCGGCGCCGACATGCTCTACTGAGTTAGCTAACCACACTTCCCTCAGGTCTGCAGCCACTGGGGGATGACATCTTTGAGATTAAAGGACTCATCTGTAATTTATCCTGCAGGAATAAGGCTGTCAGAATTAACAACATAGCTACTGATTAATCTATCAGCCAGTGGTTCTTCTTCACCTGGGGGTCTGCGTGCACCATCAGGGTCACAGGGTGATTTTTAAGGGTCACAAGATGACTGAACGACAGCGGGAAAAATATAGTAGCAAATAAAAAACTGTTCTTTTTTTCCCCCAGATAAATCTCCTCTTTTTAAAGGGTATAAGCTCAATTTATAAATAACAGTAATTAGTTTCATTAGTGAAACCTAAATGTAACCTATTCTGTACAAGCTGGCATCCTTTTGCTTTTAGATGTTTAGGAGCCTAACAGAACAACTGAAAAACTGCGTAATCCCATCTTGCAATTTTAATTTTCACATTTAGCAAAATCCTGCCAATTCTACATTAGTGAAAATGTCATTTCCATTAAGATGACTGCTGTAGCTGAGAATGGTTGAGTTGTTGATACAAGATGGAGTGTAGCGTGATAAAATAATTTTAGGGCTCCAGTCATAAATCTTTTTTTAAAATACTCACAATTATTATTTTATCTGTTAACAAAGCTGCCCAACCAAATGAATTTGAATTTTTAGAAAAGCTCACTGGACACACTTACACTTCAAAATCACATAAAATAAATATGTACACAAATAAAACTGAACAGCAGGTTAGATTTTACATGTAATCGGCTTACAAGGCAAAATGGTTGTCACTGCTGGTTGAAAGTGAGATTCAGGACTTGACGAGATCAGCTCGCTCTCTGTTTAACATTCAAGTGGACAAGAAGGATTACATATTCTACATGCTCAAGATGTTCTGAGGGGGAAAAACACCATATAAAAAAATGTGTTTATACAACATAATTTGCAAATGTCCGTGCACTCTGGAGGTTGATGAATGTGAAAATGAAGAGCATAGCTGGAGGAAGGTGTGGGATGCAGAGGAGAAACTGCTATTGCTTCAATTTCTGAGCACTCCAGAGAACACTGCATTAGTAAATCCTGTACTCGTAAACCGAAATCTTTACCGTGAGGCACAAAACTAACGGTACATTTACAGCTTATGGCAAGGTATGAATATCTAAATATTAAAATTGTTATCCTCCACAGCATGCACTTCCTTGACTGAATAACATGGTCCTGATCCTATAGGTCCCTCTGTGCACATACATGTGTGTGTGTGTGTGTGTGTTTCTGCTCGTTCTCACACTCCAGCCTGTGCAGTGTTGTCTACTGGGCCTGGTTGTGCCCCCATGGGACTGCCCCCCCCTTCTTCTCTCTCCTTTCTATGTGTCCCACAATCCCTCCTCTGCCACACTAATTGTTTTTTATAATTATTTTCACCCTTCTGCTATTGTGACAGGCAGCGGCTGCACTCTTCTTAACAAATTAGCTCGCCGCTCAAGAGATACAAAGGATACAAGAAACACAGCTGACTTGAGCATTGTGTATTACGCTTGCAAGCGCACACATGCCAGTATGCACACACACTAACACAGAATGCACCCCTGCGCAATTAACAAAATGTTTAAGATGCCTCCGAATGTCTGCAATTTAAACTAAGGATGCACCATTGCTGGTGAGACTGTGTACAAAACTTCAAGTATTAAATACCAAATAGGGGTGGTTTCTTTTTATTTTTTACAATTCCTGAATTGATGTAATTCAAAAACAAAAACCTCAATAAAATCGTACTATAACATTATAGAACTTGTAGAATCCTAATACTTAAGTGGTAAAATACTTTAATACTGGATGTACATTGTTTGGAAATGTGAGTCATGGTATACAGTGTCTAGAGGTGTATGATTCAAATTTTTCCTATGGTCTAGTGTTAACACAAGCAAACAAAAATCACAATAAATCCTAATATCAAATCACAATCCATTTCTCCATTTCTTGCATTGAACAGTGTAAGTTGGGATGTTAGTTTTGAGTCAAAATATCTGATATGAAATCCTTCTTTTTCCAACTGTGAGAAATACAAGCTTCTGTTCGACAAAAATATGAGAAAATCAAGAAACTACGCTTTTCTTTCAGGCATGTTACTTGTGGCTTTTGGGCATGAGTCGAGTGAGTCAAACCGCAATTACTTTAAAAACTCTACCTGTTAATATCAACATACCAAGTGCAAGAATCACTAAACCACCCAATTAATTCATGCATTCACTTAGCAAATACAGTTAGAAAATCACCAGGCTACCTCCTGATTTGTAGGTGCACAGTGAGCTGGCACACACCTGGCTCATGCTTGTGTGACTTCTACCGTATTACCAGGTGTATTAGCACACACTTTGTTGGCCTTATACGGGGCTCTTGCAGCTCTATGTTGCCGAAATTGCGCACGCTGTAGTCCCCCCATTGCAAAAATAGCTGTGCATAAACAAAGATGTGAAACAATCAAACATACAGATCCTGACTCTGACAGAGGGACTCACAAGGACCTAATAAATACAAGACAAATAAGCTAGTTAACATACTGGGTCATTAGTCTAAAGTAAATAATGAAATGTTTTGCACCTTGAGTGACATTATGAAAAGGCTAAGAGAAGTGAAGGTCAAAATTCTGGTATTTTGACAACCCATAAGGTACCTATGCAACTGCACAACACCCCACCCATACCCACGGGTGCTGCTGAACTGGGGGATGGGCTGTCAGTTAATGTTGCAGGCGCAGGTGTTGTCTCCCCTCGAGACTTCATTGACACCTCCGCCGCCACTCACAACAAGTTGACAAATGTACCTGGCTCTGTCAAAATGCACCAACCGATTGACCTCAGACATCTCACGCTGATAGCAGCGCAAACACGCGGCTACCTGCAAGTGAGAACCAATTCCCGCCTGGATACAACGGGAATAACTGACACCTGTGAGGCTTAAACACACCACAGTCTGGAAACAAAGACAGAAACTACGCCAAAATACTCATATCTGAATCACTTATAAACTGCAATGGGTTTTAAAAGGTGTGTTTAAGTGCAAAGGCAAAAAAAAAAAAAGGTTGTCTTCAATCATAAACACATGAAAGAGGTTGGAGTGATGCCTTTATCAGAGCTGAGGCACATGCATGTATGGACAGCAGCGTTAAAGTGAGTGTTTCTGTTGCAAATGACAGAAACACTCACTTTAACGCAGCGCAATCAGCGTTTGTACACAGAAACATCTCTGAGAAACCAGAGGACCGACTGAGACTAATCTATGATGTCAATCCAACCTGACACCTACAGCTACTCCGTTGTGGGAGACTGAATTTTTGGTCTCGCGTCACGTTTGTTTTGAACTTTTACATATAAATGAGCCTCGTGTTATAGTGGCACTATCGGGTGCAAACAAGAAAATGTGCCCTTGAACACATAATTATGGCGGGCATGGTTACACTCCCACCTCCCACCTCACTGCTCGAACACACACCAAACTGTCCTAGAGCATGAGAGAGACACTTTTCAAAGTTGAAACCCCATTTTCTTCTTCTTTATTGGAAACTGATAGCTATTTCACGGGGGTGAAGTGTAATATCATGGCGTTTATCCTAGGTTAGTGGCAATGACAGGGAAACTGTCATAACACTACATTTGTAAAGTACAATATAGTAAATTAAATACAATGATAAAGAAAATTCCCGTCACTTTTTTAAGTTCTGGCTTTGTGAGTATTCATTTTTGTTTTAGCAACTGTTTCGTCAGTGCACCAGCACAGAGTAGATTTCCTGCAGGAAATCATGAGGGGGAAAAATTAAATACGATTTTTTTTTCTTATTTCAGACACTGATGAAATTATCTTAAAATTTTCTTAATGTTTTTAAACTTCCATGCTGATGTACTAACAGAAAAGGGGCATTTTAAAGTAGTAGACATGACTCACTTGAATTAAAACTAAAACCAAATGAGAATGTTATTCCTATCTGAGACGGTCCAGCGTATGAACATGAACAACTCTAGTCCCAAGATAGAAACAAGAGTCCTGAGGCTCTGATATGCTGTGTCAGCAAAGCACAATAGTTTGCTCCACTGACCGACAACTGGAGGCTGACTATATGGACTCCCAGTACATTCGCATGAGCTTTTACATCCAAAATAGTTTAATTTAACTGCATTATTTGCAGTCATGAGGCAGAAATGTCCCCATATCTACAGATTATAACGAGAGATCAGACCTTGTATTTACTGTTTTGAGATAACTGCTTGCATTCTTAGAGCTTAGGCTAAATAAAATACAAAACAGTGCAGAAATAACATGAAATCTCTGTTTTAGGATGGGTTTGTTGTTCAATTCAAAGAAATGGAGGGGAACAGGAGTTAATGTTGTGTGCATATTAAGAGTAGTTACCCTGCTTCGAAGGTAGTCTGCCAGGTTCTTTCGTGTGAAGTTTGCTGCTGCTGCTGGACTTAGTTCATAACCTGAAAAGATACAACAGGCAACAAATATTATCAAGAGAACCTTTATTGCAAATCCAAAATATGATGAGCGATCAGTGACACTCCAATCAAAAAAAAAAAAAAAGTAAAAAACAACCACAGGGAGCAAACAGAATATGTGGTGAAAGTCAAGAGTCACAGATGGATATCTAGACTGAACTGTCAGCTTGTTACACTCCATCTTCATCTTCATCCGCAGGATTGCTTGAAACTTTTAAAAGTGAATGTGTGATTCATGGATCTGGAACCAGGCTACAAGTGTCAAACTGCACTGTACAATTCTAAAATACAAACACTGACTTGGCATTTTGTCACAAGTTAATCTAATTGATAGATTTGCTAGACAGAGAACTTTGTTAATGCACAACGGGAAAACACATCTGACAGCAAATCAATGCATACAGGTAACAAAACAATAGATGACAACAAAAATCAATGCAGGCACAGCGACCAAAAAAGTAACACTGTAAAAAAAAACTATTTGACATATGCTTGACAGCGTAAAAATGACTTATTTTCTTTAATTTTTCCTGCTTTGCTTTTGAGTTTTGGGCATGTGCCTCTTCAACAAACGCACTTTGCAATCCAGACAACCGTTTTTTTTTGTTTTTTTTTTTGTTTTTTTTAAGACTCAAAGTGAGGACATACCTGGACAATCAAAGAGGTCCATGCCACACAATAAACCACTGTACAGTCTCTTACCGTTCCTCATTTTGTAGAGCTGAACATTTTTCTGGATGTACTCTGCAAACTGCACCGTGTCTCCAGCTTCTCCCACACACAGCAGCAAAATCTTCTCACTTAACTTGAACATCTTGTCATAGTCTGTAAAAAAAAAAAAAAAAAAAAAAAAAAAAAAAAAAAACACACAGGGGATTATGTGATCCGCATCATGATGACAGCTCACATTAAGATGGCTCCCTCATGACTGCTGAGGTGGAAACTTACTTTCACTTTCACTGCCAGTAAAAAAAATCATTGTGCTAGCTTTAATATTTTACTAGAAGCACAACAGTGGTTTTGCAAAAGCAGGGTTGCCAGAAAACACAGGCACAAATAATACAAACATCTGACTTGTAGCTGCAACAGATGGAGAAAATAACGCTAATTATGAAAGCTAGCACCGTGAAGCTAAAACCACATTAGCATTTTGGTGATGTGGGTGATGTTACCACGATTTAATGCCTTACACAACATTCTGCTGTAAATATAATAAGCCTAACCACTTTTAATTTAGATAGCAAACATTAAACATTTCCAAATTAGCACGAATGAGAATTATTAAGTAGCTAGCAGTGATTGTGCTAAATTAGCCGGCTAAGCTAACGCAAGAGAAGCGGAGTCATACCGTGTTTCATCTGAATGATGCTGCTGGCTGCGACGTTATCGGCGGCGACCAGGACAAAATCCGGCCCCTGGATCCCGATTAAATACTCCATCCTGTAGATTAGGAGTACACTTGACTAATTCTTTAAAAAAAAAAAAAAAGCCTGGAATAACCGACCACCTCACTTCTTCAGATTACACAGCAAAAGTTAGGATGTGCGGCGCGGAGCAAACGGCGTCACCGGAAGCCAGGCGGCTCGTCACAAGTGCGCGACTCGGGCGGGCAATTTGAGCGGTTTGCTGTTGCTGTTGCTGTTGTTGTTGTTGCACTCGGTTGGATAACAGACTTCGATAATACTGTACGAATTGTGGGAAAAAATACAGAAGAAGCGTGTTATTTAATCAAGAGGGGAGTAAAAATGAACGGAGGGACGCCTGACGGCCCGCAGCGAAGACGGTCAGCGCGGTTGACTTCTCCGCAAAACAACGTCAAAGTTGACAACATGGCGCCGGCGGCCGCTGTGAAGCGCTCCATCACCGTGAGGAAGATAGCGCCCAGGAAAACAGCCGTGCCGTCCGAGCACAACAAGGAGAATGAGCAGAGGAGGCCCGGCTCTGAGGGCGGCGGAGGAGGGGAGCAGAAGAAGCCGAAGGTGTCCACCCCGGGTCCCGTCCTGGCCGAGCCGGTCGCCAAGAAGGCCGCCATGCCCTCACCTATCCTGGCCTCGCCGCCGCCTTGTCGCCCGCAGCCGGCGGCGGCAGCAGCAGCGGCCGACCCGGAGGACTTGGTGTGGTCCAAGAAGGTGCGTCGGTCCTACAGCCGCCTCAGCGACCCGTCTCCGAGCAGCCCCAGCAACAGGGAGTCTCTATTCGGCTTCGACAAAATGAAAACCCCGGAGGTGATGCGCAAGGCGACGGGCCCCGACAGATCCGGGTGTCTCTCCGGGCTGAACTCGTTCACCTCGCTGCTTGAGGCGGAGGACTCGGCTCCCTCCTTCCCGGAGCCGGACACTAACATCCCCGGGGTGGCCGTGGTGAAGGAGAAGAAGAGGAGGAGGAAGGTCCAGCAGATTGACATCACGGAGCTGGACGCGCTGGCCGCAAAGATGAACGCTGAGTTTGAGGACGCGGAGGGGTTTGATTTGGTGGTGGAGTGAATTTAACCCTGACACGGACTCCTGTGCTGCAGATGGAGGTGGTGATTGAACCAGTGACTTCATTATACATGACATTGTTATGTTTTGTCACTGTCATTCTTTAAAAAAACAAACAAAAAACAATCAGTTTTAAGATGTGACACATAACTAAAAACTTCAGGCTGCTTTTCTACACGTGCAGCCCCATATCTGCATATTGTATAATGTTGTTTTGAGTTTAGTTTTTTGTTTGTTGCCTCTGTGGTTGTTTAATTTTGGTGATACTAAGGCACGGTGTAGTCACATGGAAGTGTTTTTGTATTTTACAACGAGCAGTGGAGATGTTGGAAATGTTACCCAGGTCTAGAGCACTATCTTTGTTATGATAACTGGGGAAATGTTGGTTATAGATGCTGTTTATTCTGGTCAGACAGACTTGTTTTGTTTATCCGAATGTTAAATGTTCAATCTGGAACTGAGAGCAGCGCCTTTTTGTTTGACCTTTTAGCCTCAAACCGGTTCGCTGATGTCAAGATACAAAGACTGAACATATGTGACAGATTTACAACAGTTTTAGATGCATTTTGAGGCTGTATTTTGTCTTCATTTGTGTTGTTTTGTAAACCATGAAACAGCATCGTTGGTGATGCTGAGATTCAAAAGTTATGGGAGATTTTCCATCATCAGGTCCTACCTCTCAATAATGTGTTTATACCCACAATCAGCCCACTTACAGATCAGATTAGGGTTTTAATACAGCAGCTTTTAATCTTTAATCTGTCCTTCAAACAGGCAAGTTTTATTTTTCATGTTTCTGTAAATGTTTTGGTTACATACCCAACCAATTAAATAAACATATTCTGGAACTGAAATCAAGGGAATTATTACAGTTATTTCATAAAGTGAAATCCATATGTGCCATATCTGACACGTGCAAAAAAACAGAAACTCATTGTGATTTCAACTTCATTCAACTTCATTTTGTATCTGCAGGTTTTAGTGAAACAAAATCTACAGTTATTGTTTGAAAATAATTAAGAAAGCTAAAACCCAATCAGCTGCCTGGCTTGACCTCAATAACATTAAAATCTGAGGAGAAGTTTGATTCAGTTCTGTTCATCTGTATGGTAAATGCACTTATGTTTATTGTTTTCTGCAATATTTGGGCCAAACCTCAAGCTGGGCGAAGTTTGGGCAACACCATATGTGACAAATTTGCTCATATAATCGGTCAAATGTTTTCTGAATCACAAAATGTGAGTGCTGTCGGTACACAGCTGAGGTTTTTTGGGGGGATGATGGCAGTCAGTATTGATCCTGTGGACCGGCATGCTGACGAGGAACACGTTGTTATTTAGAGGACCTTTGCCTTGAGGGAGTAAAGGGAGATGGATTGAGGAGACGAGTGAGTGATCTGTCTGAATGTAATGAAGAGCTGGACAGGTAGAATGTTTTCCTCCTGAGCCTTTTTGAGCTGTAAGTGGATGCATCACATCTCACATGACAAACACTAACAAGTCGGCTCTCCTGCCGTGCAAATCAAAGAACGGATTAGCCGTCTGTCTTATTAGACAAACCGCCTGTGTATGTATGTTTGTATGGTTTCTTGTGTTTTCCTGCAAGTGAGATGGTTTAAACCTCTTTGCACTTTGTATAAAGCAGCTTGTCAAATGTAACCGAGGCAGTGTAGACTCAGAAATGTAGCTGATAATCAGGTAGAAAGAGTTTTTTTTTTTTTTTTTTTGG